>NW_010429572.1:115330-133704 GCF_000710305.1 Buceros rhinoceros silvestris
GTGCTAGGGGCCAAAGGAATAATGTAAACTAAAACTTGACAGATTATTTTTTCTGCTTGTCAGAAATCAATACAAAATTGTGTTTGATACAGCAAACTTCAGGATTCTTCTACCATGAGTTAATAAAAAGACAAGTTAAAGTTACAGTAGCATCATGATTGTCATGGTTTCTATGTGACTTTTACTAGGAATGGGTAACGATAACAATACATCCTTGCAGATTACTTTCACTGTGTATGAATTCCTCAGAACTCCTGTTTGGTCAATGATACAAATTAAAACAAAGTCCTTGGTTCCTTACATGAGTCCAAAAGATTGTTTAAACAAACAACTGATGCATTCAGAGAAACAGTATTTCAAATACGACATGTAAGATTTTTAAATATTGACTTACGAAAATACAACACAAAAAGGAACTACCAGTCATAGAATGGTTTGGATTGGAAGAGACCTTAAAGATCATCTAGATCCAACCCGTCCCTCTCTACGGACCGGGCAAACTCCTCTTTTTAAATATTGACTTACGAAAATACAACACAAGAAGGAACTACCAGTCATAGAATGGTTTGGATTGGAAGAGACCTTAAAGATCATCTAGTTCCAACCCGTCCCTGCCACGGGCAGGGACACCTTCCACTAGACCAGGTTGCTCAAAGCACCATGTAAGTCAGCCTTGAACACTTCCAGGGCTGGGGCATCCACAACTTCTCTGGGCAATGTGTTCCAGTGCCTCACCACCCTCACAGTGAAGAACATCTTTGTTTAACCTAAATCTACCCTCCTTCAGTTCAACACCATTACACCTCACCCAAACACTGCACTTCCTGAGAAAGACTACCTCCATCTTTCATGCAGAAACTGCTGGAAAGCTGCTATGAGGTCTCCCCTGGAGCCTTCTGTTCTCCAGGCTGAACAACCCTAAGTCTCTCAATCCATCCTTGCAGGGGAGGTGACCCCTGATTTGTCTTCGTGGCTCTTCTCTGGACCCACTCAAGCGGGTCCATGTCTTTCTTATGCTGGGGGCCCCAGAGCTGGACACAGTACTGCAGGTGGAGTCTCATAAGAACAGAGCAGAGAGGCAGAATCACCTCCCTCAACCTGCTGGCCACACTTTTCGATGCAGCCAGGAAGAACTGGCTTTCATGGCTGTGAGCACATATTGCTGGTTCACGTTCAGCATTTCATCCACCAACACCCCTAAGTCCTTCTCCATAGGGCTGCTCTTACATATGCCAATATGCTTGATATTTTGGGGGCACAAGTAATATTACAAATGTGAAATACAAGAAAACTTCTGTGGGATACACATTAACATGAACAACTGACAGCTTTTTATCATCTCTTAGAGTGTTCTTTATACAACTGTAGAAGTGTTGAGAAACCTTTGCCAAAAAAAAAAAAACCTGAAGGAAAACTAAACTATTCCAGAATCAACTTTTCTGATTCTGCAAGAATATAGTAAGAACAGAGGAATGTCACTTTAGCATATCGGGAATGATAATTAACTTCTTATTGAAGTCTAACTCGATTTTCTTTGAAATTATGGTGAATTACATCTTCCAGCTTTCTTGCCTTTTCCTACATAAAAACCATTCATAGAAGTCATTAGAATATGCTTTTTTTCTAATAAAAAATAATTTCTTACAAAATTGGAAAATACATATGAGGTCAGAAAAGGCTATCCTGCAAAAGTTCTGTTCCTTTCTTCCCTTGTGTTAACCCTTTTTCTGTCATAAGCATTTGTGCAAAAGTAGTGAATGCGAAACATAACTCGCATTGAAATTAAATTGAGAATAAGGTGGTGGAAGGCAGAAGGAAAGAGCAACAAATGCACACTATCACCCCATTTATTTCAAATCCAAATCTACAACGTGATTTACTGTTTGGTGTCACAAATAGTTGCATTTGTGGAAGGCAGGAGAGAGTCTGAAGGCCACAGGAAAGCAAGATTTTTTTTTTTTCCTGGTGGTGGTAGCTTAAATATTTGATTAAGTATGGCCTGAGTGTTTTAAAACAAAGGTACATCGCAAAAGGTTGTATTTAAAGATAGAATTATTTTTCTTTACGGTGTAAAGCTGGTGAGACAAAAGACCAAAGAAATGCCTGTTTTGGAACTGCAGATCGACATTATATTGGAAATACTAATATGTGAAGATGTGATGCACTGTATTTGAAGTATACTAGTATTGTTTTTTTTAAATCTGAAGCTGGCCTAACTGACGGAATCTGCCTGGTTTTAATATAAATGACCGTTCCTGTAAATTCCTGTAACTCAGTTCAACAGCATGATTTGGTTGACAGCTGACCTATGCTGATGGATAACACAATATTCTCCTGTATTTGCTGTTCTTCAAGGTTATTCTCTAAGAACTTATCAGCTCACAAACATTCCTCTATAGATGTTGATACCATTTATTATAAACCACTTTTGCCTGTTGAATTTAATAAACTATCACTTCCACAAAGAATGCTGTCAATACGATCTCTTCAGACCTGTACAGTCCTTTTGCTCCAGTTCACTTCTCTCTTTCTTTTCGTCTTATCCTAGCGTTTAAGAATGGAATCACTGTCAGATATGGAGAGAAAAGCTGGATGCCTACTCTGCTGTTGTGCTCCTGCCAACCCTTCCCACTAAGGCTGCTGGATGTTATGCAAATAACTTACGTTCCTTCAACACAGCTACAAAGACTTCCTTCTGAGTTCAATACAGCAGCTGGTTTGTTAGCCACAGTTACAGTTCTTTAACATGGAATGATTCCAAGTTTCCTGGGAACCTGGATACATGCCCACAAATGTTCCTCTGCCAGTAGCAAAGCAATGAATAAGAACTGTACTATTGAACTATCCTGTCAAAAGAAGGCTGTTTGGTAACGCTGCCTCATGTCAGCCTTGATAGATGGAAATGAATTATTTAAGAAGTCTTTCTGTGATCATTTTGTTGATCAAGACTTTGGAAATCTGCCCCTATTATTATGTAATGTTATCATCCTAAAAAGAATGCATAATGTAGACGAAAGCATTCATCTCTACTATTTATCAAGATGACAATTCTATAAACCATGACTCTCAAGCTCCACTAATCTTAAAAAATGGGAAGGGCAATTTGATAAAATAGGAGTATAGGAAGGAATAATATGCCAGAAGTTGAGGATCAGATATTTAATTTACATTCAGTTGATTCTACACAGCATTTTCTGTGTGCCCAGAGTCTGGTCAGTTTCCACTCTTCAAAGAAACACGTAGTACGGTAATAGCGTAGTGCATTTTGAGAGTAGAGCAGAGTAGCAGTTAGACAATGGCTACCTTATGGGAATCCAAGTTTGCAATAAAATTCTGTCTTCAGGCTCATACTTCTAAGTGCAATGAAAAAGAACAGTGCAAAGGAGAAATTAACAGGGTTAGCAGATTGCTGTACTTTCTCAAGTTCTGAACCAGATAACCCACTGAACAAATCCATCATGAAGTATCATTTCCTAGAATAAGGTTGCCACTAGAAAAAAATTAATTTTTGAAAAAGAACAAAATAATACCAAAAAGTTTAATGCAAGTGTAAAGTTTTCCAGTTATTATTTTTAAAAAATGATTGTATTAGCAAATGGTTTTAGATTTATGTATTTCAGTATACCTATTAACAGAATTAATATTTAACGATTCCTAAATCATTCCTTTCCAGAAGCACAGTGAGGACTATGCCCGGTTTTCAAGCCATGTTATTTAGTTGTGTGTTCAAGCCAGAAAATTCTAGACACATTTAACTGTGACATCATATCATATGACAGTTGATTATGATGTCACACAGGAGAATTATTACTGTGCATAAAAGCATGGAAGAGGAAAACAAACTTTTCATGCAATTGTTTTCATGCAAATGTCTTTAGAAAACCATGATATTTAAGCATAATTGTCTTTAAATAAATAAATAAATTTATTTCAAAGTTTTCCATGAGGCACAGTGAATATTAAAGGATAACACTAACTATAATTGAGCCACTTATTCAGATGGCAGCTGTGGAAAACGGATTGGAAATAACACAATGAAAAATTATGAGCACAGCTCATGAAAAAAATGGTTCAAATTATTATACACCAAATTTACAATTAAAGCTACAACTACTACAGTATAAATGGTTGCTTCTCATACACATATTTCAGATGCTTGATTAATATGCAGACATAGACAAGAGGCAGAAGGATGGGAAACTCCTCATTTGACTAAAGGAAATACATAGGAGTTGCTGGGTAGTGAATATTTGTTGGACACTTCCTTAGCTGTACTGTATTTCTTCTCATTTACAGTCTTCGCTTGTGAGAGAAATGCAAGGGTAGAAACTGAAAAGAATCCTGTGTTAAAATTATATAGTTACAGAAATGTATCTACAGAATACTTCACCAACAATCACATCGTGAGGTTAGCAGATTTGAGGGTTGGGGTGAAGGAGCTAAAACTAAGAGTGACAACGGCCTACATGATTCTCAGTGCTCATGTAAGACCATCACGTTCTTTATCAAAATAGTGGAAGAGCACTAGTTTGGGGCTAGTGCAAGATTTGGGGTTAAAAATAATATCATACTCTGTTCTTCAAATACGGTTCCCTTCTCCAACAAAGAAAATGGCAGATACATGTGAGTATTGGGACAAAGATGCAACGTGTAATTTTGGAGCAATGGATCTTTAGAACAGTACTTTGAATTCCACAGCTATCGATACTGTTCAATGAAATATGTTTTATTTTTAAGAGAGAGACCTCCAATCAAAACTGCTCTCCTCCTTTCACAGGCTGAGAAATATCATCACAGGAATAATTGTATATGATACAACGGTAAAAAACAGGCCTCTCAAAAATGCTGGACCTGTGTTTGTCTTATGGTTAAGATCCTCTGTTTGTTATTTTGACTTTTTCAGGGAAAATTAATAAATTACGCCTTCCAACTACTAAACACTAAAGTCACTATTATTAGTTGTTAGTTTGTTTGATTTTTAAGTATATTACAGTCATTTATTAAAATTAATTGAAAGTTTAAAAACATACTTTCTCTGGTGTAACTCATACCAAAGACTATCAAAAAGTTCCAGCAGCTTCTCTTTAGCACATGTTCTATTACTTTCCCTGAATTCTCTTGCTCCTACACGTTATATATCAATTTCTGCCTTTTTCCTTAAAAAACCCACTGTTATAAGTTTTTCATCAAGCAACCTAGGTTCTCTCTCAATGTTCTATATAGACCTACTACTAACTACAGCATTACTGTCACTGATTTTAAACTTTCTGTTAGAAATCACTTTCCATTACTGAAAAAATTTCCTTAGATGAATTTGTGACTGTTTTAGCACTGGGTTTTCTTAGAATATTAATTCCAATAGTCTGTTGTTCTATTAACACAAGTTTTAACACTGAGATGCATTAAGGCTAATTTGATTTCCAGACAAACTGGATATCCTCCTATTCTTGCAGCTCTGTTATAAACAGTTCAATTGTACAGCCTATGCAGAGCTTAACTACAAAACTGAAAGTGAAGTTATATCTTGTTCAGGTTGAACCAGATAAAGCAGCAGACTGAAATCACAATCAATAGCAAAACTACCATTGACACACACCCTGAGAATCTTTCATTTGTAGTCTTCCAATTCAGTTCATTTCTTCAAATGAAATTATGAAACCTAAAAAAATACAGTAAAGCCTACAACATAATGCAATTAATGAGGTAAAAAAGGAAACATCCTAACATTAAATTCTTACATCAAGGAATTTTTCCAAAGAAAGGTTGAAAAAACATCTGCAAGCACTGACCACTTACTATTCCATGAGAGAGGGGGAAAAAAAAGGCATCAAACTCCTCATAGATTATTAATAATGCATACTACTTTTTGGCAGTCTTTACTGATTGCAAATAGAAGGTATATACCCATCAGTCAAGTTCCTGTATCTGTGAAAATTTTAAAGAAACAGAATACAAACTGCCTTTGTTTCCTTTCATTCTTTCCATTCATGAATCTAGGTGTCAAAGGGCAGGATAACAAAAAAAGAACCTTACTTACTGAGCATTAAATAATCTGTTTTCCACAGGGAGACTAAAATGACATCCCGAATATCATTTACATGCCTGCACATTATCTCTTTGGGACAGAAAGAAGTATGGCAAACTGGCTGATTCTAAGACATTTCCCTACCTTAATATATTTATCTCTGTGCCTCAAACGTTTCATAGTAATTACGATTTCCTTGTATTTATCCTTAAAATACAGACAATACAAAATTTTAATTCTAGTTACAGCTCTAAGAATGAGGAGTCTTCAACACATAATGATACAGGTATGTCATAAACAAAATTCATACAAAGAAGTATCAGTCAGGGATAAACACAAATATTCAGTGTAGTTCAAGAGCTTACAAAATAGGGAGCACAAATCTGTCTGCATGACGTACTTCGAGCTAGTAAAATCTATTCAGTAAGACAGCTCATATTAGACAAAGCACAAATATTCTGGAAGAGTAAAGGTGATTCTCTTTCACTTAATACTGATACACTGCACTGAAACAAGTTCCATTCAAAATCAAGAAAAAAGTAAATTTTCAGTAGTCTTCTTGAGCAAGTTGGATAACTTCTGAATTCTCAATAGAAACAGTACTGTCTAGAGGCTCAGATACTGTCATACTGATTACTGAATTGTTCCTTCCTGTCTGAATGCATGCATTCTCATTTAAATTGTATAATCCCCAAGGCAGGGACTATTTCTTTGTCCTAACAGGATCCTCATTTGAAGACCCCACTGTATGGTATGCTAAATACTATGATAATCCAGTTGGTAAACAACAAGTGCACCAAGTCACTTTCAGAGGCAGAGCTTAGAAAGATAAAGACAGGACTTGTGCACAACATTCACATCATTCAAACATGAGGAAAAGGACTACTATGCAGTGACTCTAAGTAATTATTCACATAATCCAAAAGGAAAGTCAGCAGTTGCTGAATAACCTGTCACATGAAAATGAGCTTTTGTCAGCCAGTTGTATGCATTGGGATAACACTATAAAGAGAAATTCAACACCTGTAAACCGATCAGCAGGAGATTATACAGAAAGAATAATATTCACATTGTATATTAAGAAAGGAACACACTATATGTGTTTCGTTTCTAAACAAACTTTCTACCTTCAGGTTGTTAACACATATTAATAATGAATAAGAATGCTATGTTTTTACGTAGTTCTTTAAAAAATTAGCAGAAACAAAAAGAAACTCAGCTATTTAGAAGAAATAATGCCACTGTATTCCATTATTTTAAAACCTTTAAAAGAACATATTCTACCTTCTCGCAGAATTAGTCCGATCAGAAATTATCTTTTTTGTTATACTTCTAGCTCAGCTCACAAAATGGTTATTCAAATTTTGATGGAAATGCACTTTGTCCAAGAGCAGGCATAGAGAAAGACGGGGGGAAAATAAACCAACCAGTTAATATTAAGAAATGTCTTGTCCATTTAAAAAAAAAAGTAACACTGTAAGAATTTTTGCCCTCACAATATATAACAAATCACTATAGGTGGAATGATGTGATAGAACAATTAGAAGTAGTTAAATAACATCATTAGCTATACTTACCAACGTACAAATATTTAAAATTTCAGGAACGGGGTGATTTCTAACAGGAAAATATGTTTAGATAAATTTCTGACTAAATGTGTCAGCACTGTATTTTTCAGAGAAGTTATCTCAAACCTTTTTTGGTATATGAGCATATGACTGTTTTCACATATTGCATACAATTGCTTTTGATTATTCTGAAAAAAATTAAGAATATAGGAGTTGCACTTCCTGGGGTATCTCAAGAAGTGTTTTTAAAGCTTGATAGAAAAGATGTACCAACATTTTGACTGTTACATTGCATTCAGAGGTAGAAATTTGGAAGCAGGTTGAGAGGCTGCACTAAAGCTGAATGAGCCAAGTACTGGAAGAGCAAAAATTGTACAGTAAGAGAGAACAAGATTGCTGCTTTGAATTTTCAGAATCAATACGCTACAAAAATCCATAAAATTAATTCCACTTTTTATAAGCCTACTAATAAAAGGCCCAAAATAAAACTTTTTCATCCTGTCAGTGAAAAGATAAAACAATAAATTTATTAAACAGCTGAGGCTGCCTATTTCACAAAGCAGGTTCCAGATTCTGACATAGTACTCAAGAGTTCTTTTGAAATGTACAAAGCCATTTTTAGCCAGAACAAGGAAGTTCTTTGTTTCCATTATAACTGTGTCTCACAGTAAAATGCTGCTTCAGGCAGGAGCAGAGATTAAGCGTGCCATGTTCAAGTTGGAGAGGTCAGACTATTTGTATTGTCTTAAGCACTTAATTGGATTCTATATGAGCCCACAAACACACACACTGGACATCTCCAGAGATCACCAAATTCCTCCAAACAGCAAAACACTTAGCACTGGAACAATTATTAACGCTGTTCCACCAGAAATACTCTCTCCCATGCATCATGAAACATAATGCATAATTTTTTGAAGTAGAAAGAGCGAGCCCCTTTAAAGCAAAAGACGTACCCAGTACATGTCAGTGAAAGAGGTAACAAAAGAGGGTGCATGGATTTTAACCACGGGGGCAGAACAGTTTCAGTTTGAGAAACAAACCCCCTACTACATTCCAAAAATCTTACGGTTTGACAGATAACCATCAATAAGACTGTAAGTGCCCAATGGAAACAGACATTCCAGAGTGGATTCAATGGCATAAACTGTAAGGACTGTAAGCGATAACTGAGAAAAGGTTGAACTTCTGTTCTGCTTATGTTCACAAGCTATGGGTATGTCATCCTACAGGTTTCCACATACTTGCTTGCAGCAGACCTTGCAGGCTCAAAATTTTTGCCGATGTAAAAGAATATATTTTACAGAGAACTTCTCAAAGATCTATCAACTGCATAAAATACTGGGTACCACAGAATATTTGGATATGACATTAATATTCAGTGCCTATAGAATTACACACTTTTGTTACACATACTATTTCATCCCTGTTTTATGTTGATATTTGAGAGAAAACTATGATTAGAAATAAGATTTGAGAAACTTTGCTAAACACAGATTTTGTTTAGATTTATCCTCATACTTCCTTTGCCCCTCCACCCCCCCACCCCCCCAATATTGAAGAAATGTTCCTATTCTTTGTGAGGTTTTTTTGTAATAATGCTATCTGATGATACTCAAGTTGGTCTTTCACAGGACTCAAATTTCTCTATCTATTAGAAATGCTCACCCAGAGTTAATTGTTGCAGCTTCTTTGGGGAAAAAATATTATTCCAGAAAAACACTATTTTGGTGATGCTCTAGAGAATTCCTGTAGACAGCCTTACAACTGCAGGCTTGTGACAGCAGAGGGTCATCCTCCAGCTCCTATCCTGTCATGTGACTAAACAAATCACAAATGTATTATACAGCCTCTCTGCATACATGCAGCATCATCCAGAGATTCCTCAAACATCCTATAGTTTCCCAATGAAACGCACAAAGGCAATGCCTTCCCTTCCCTTCCCTTCTTCTGATAGATCTTTTGCACTTACCTGACATTTCCAAACACCTGGCATTGAACAATACAGTTTTGAGGGAAAAAAAGCCCACCTCTAAGACAGCCAGCCTAGAGGCCAGTTGTTCTACAGCTTCATATGGCTATTACCTATTTCTTACCAAGTGATATTTACAATAACGAACACACTGTTTCTCACATTTTTTAGAGTGCAGCTCTTGTTAAAAGTTCTGCTCTTTGTGCCATCCTGACCAGCCACATTCCTCCAGGGGAGATGAAAACGGTCTGCAATTACTAAAGGCAATTGTAGACGTTCACTTACTCTAGAAGTTCGGCTGCTGCAGCTAACACCACTTTTTCTAACACTTTGCAACCTCTGGGCAAAGAGGGAATCACAAAGTGGATAAATGCAGTTTTACTTCAAGTTAGTTAATTTCTAGGGGTGGGGAAAAGAGCCTTAGTCCACTTCATTGCTAAAGCAAAGGAGAATTTGAATAATCTCACCCGTCACAGAAGTTCACAACGATGCAAAAACCCATGCTCTCCCACTCATTAATAAAGAAACATTGAACACTGCCTATGACAGCAGATGGAGTGTTCAAAAACTCACAACTTTCTAGTATGGAAGAGTAGGAAGAGAGTACAGAGGTACATTTCAGGGAAAAAATAGAAATACTAGCTTTGCTTCTTACATTTTCAAGAAAGTAAAACAGGAAGTAAGTTTTATTCCATATCATTTGGCAGTAGAATGGTTCTGTTGTCATAGTTCTGAATTACTTTTAGTAGTAATGAAGAAAATGGTTGATTAAAGTAAAATAAGTTTCAAAGAAAAAGAAACATTAGCTTTTATCTTCATTGTTTTTTATGGAAACTTTTTAGTTTGACCTTGGTTCTTTACGAACTGTGAGGTAGCATAGACTGGTAGTATTACTGGCCCGTTTTCTGACTCTTTCAAACTGAATGGGGTTCTGCGGTTTCAGATGTCAGCAAATAACTTCTCATGTACCCCTAGAGGTCTCAAGTATTATTTCACATCACTGCACAAGAAGATCTTTTACAGAATTTATTTTTCTGAGAACAGAAAATTCACTTTTTTCTATCCTATCTCTCTGAATCAAAAAAAGCAGAAATTCCACATAGAAAATAGACTGAAGTCTGTTGACCATAACACAGTTAATTCATACAGACTTACTGCATGAAAACAATTTTGTTCTTAATTTTAGAACGTAAATTTGGAAAGTAGATTTCATAATATTAACAAAATATATTTAGTATCTCGGTAGTTACCAAAAAAATTGGTAATTCGTGTCTACACGACATTTCCAAGCACATGCAATTGAGCCTGGATTACCTGGCACTGCAGGTAATTACAGCTTGGGAAAACAGGCACCTCTCTGAGATAGCCAACCTACAGGCCAGTTGTTCTACAGCTTCGTAGAGTCACAGTTTTTTCAATGAATGAAACCTTTTCACATAATTCTAGACATAAACAGAAAAGCAGTAGTTGGAGTGAAGAGCTACTAGCAGAACATTATTCTTAATTTTTCAACAGTCCACTCAATTTCAGCACAACTTGATAGCAATAGTCATTGCCATCTGTTCGGTGATCATTTGATACCTTATCTGGAATCAAATTGTTGTCAAGCTAAAAAACTTGTTATTAGTGAGACTAAAAAAGGTTGTAACAGAAAATAATTTTGGTTAAAGTCACAGGAAGAAAATAACTGTCTTCAAAACTACAGTGTGCAAACATCTTTTAAAAATTCTGAGCCAGATCAGCAGCACTTCATTTTCCTAAATTGAAAAGAAGACTTCTCATCATATATATGCATTTTACAAAGTCATCATCATGACTGAGGTTAAGGAACGTAGATTCAGTGTTGTATTCCTTCCTATTAGAGAGACATTAAATAAAATGTCTAGAAGCCTTTCTTGAGTCTTCGCATGACAAAGTATTGTATGGGGTGACACATCAGATGACAGCTACAAGCTATCATAAGCGTGCTATCAGCTTCCTAACTTTTCTGCTTTATGATGAAGGGCCAAAAGGCAAAAAATTTTGGAAGAAGAAGTCTTAAGATGACATACAGTAATTTAGTAATCAGTAAATTACCCTTAAAGAGCTCTCCTAACACACTAAGAAACAGCACTATTAGGAAGTATGAAAAATATAACTGTGGTCCACTGCTGGTAGGCATGGACAATGTTAATTATAAATTCACATTCATCTGAAATGGTTTGATTTTACAGGGCAGATGATGACACAACCCATCCAATAATTCAGACAGTGAATTTTTTACTTGATTTATCAAGTTCTGCTCCTTATGTAAATGAAAACATTCACATAGGAGGGTATAATTAATCAATCCAAAGTGTTCACACAGGTATAAGCAATGCAGTGTAGGTATTGTAAAAAATCTGCCTCTGAATTTCATTATTGATCTTGATTTAGCACAAAGTTTCTGGTCAGCCAACAAACTATATATCATTCATACTGACTGTATCTCTTGAACTCTTTTTACTTGGTGTCAGCTCATGTCTCCCTCTTTTTTGCAGCATATTTGCATTATAGAAATTACAGATCTATTTCAAAATCTGAATTTAGAAAGACTCAGATTTGGTGAGTCTTAGAAAGCTCGTGTTAGATTATAAGAGTGACTAAGAATTTGACTTATAACCTAAATAAATGACATTCCTTCTCCTTCCCAATATATATAGTTACTTACTTCATCGCTAAAATCCACAGATTGTTTTTTCCCCAAAATTCAGGACATGATCAAATAAATCTGCTATTCTTTATAACCTAGAGAAATGTTTTCCCCTGAACTGAACTCGGACTGCATATTTATCCACAAATCAGAACTTGCTCACAAAAGGTCTCAGCTATTCATGTCAACATTATGTATGATCCTTTAGGAAAAGTATCCTTATCTAGAGCAATTCATAACATGAATGATTTTGAAGGATTTTCTACAGAATCTGTTTAGCTAGCTTTTCTACATTTTTAAAGAAATAAATGTACATGAGATTTAAAAAAAACAAACAACAAAGGCAATGAGAGTTGCACTAAAATATATACATACAATAAGATAACGTGAATTCCTACTGGCTTGAATAAAGTATCTCAGTAGTCTTTCATAATGCAAAACTCTAAATAGTCAGGGACTCACTAACCATAATACTTTTTTTTTGCTTCACAAAACAAACAAACAAAAAAACCCCACAAAAAACAACCCCAAAGATATTCAGAATTCAAAAAAAAACAAACAAAACACTTGTTTCCACATGAGCATATAGTTCAGCTGTTTGAATTTCTTTCAGCCAAACTGTATGGGAGCAATTTTTTTGTGCACGCTCAAGGCTTCAATCCTGAACATGACACTCACACTACAGTGTGTGCATAAAGTAAGCAAAAATATTTTTACATACAAATGCATCCATACTCTCATTAACCTGTTAGTCCATGTCAACAATTTTGCAAAAAAGAAAAAAGCATACTTCAATTTTAGCACCATCTTTGAAGTTAAATATAGTCACTAATTCCCTTCGCCTTGTTTTTTAACTATTCTAAACACTGTTTTATAGGCTTAAATTGAACTAAGCAAAGATTTTGTAGGCTCTAGAATGTTTTTAGGACTATGGAATCTTGGAGAAAAAACACCTCTTCTTCCTAGAGGTTAAATAGCTTTCTGAAAATACAGACTGTTTCCGGTAAACAGTTTTGATTTTACATGACTTGTCTCTACCACCTCACCTCTCAGCTAGAGAACTATGTTAAAATAAAAAGCTCAGGCAGCAATCTGGGTGAAAACAGAGGATGCAAACTCACTAAGTAACAATCTGAAGCCATATTTAGAAAAATTAAAGGGCTACTTGCACATCAGAAGGTTTGATTACATGATGACAGTAACATACAATTAGTAAACCATGGCAGATTGCTCAGAAAATAAGGTGTGGGCAACACCGACCAGAACTATGCTTTAAGGAACCGTGTCATTCCCTTAAAGGAAGGTCAAACAGTTTCAGACTTATTTGTCTTATTAGTCTTACTCAGGAATATGCTCACATCTTCTATCCAAAGTATCAAATCTCGAGGGGAAAAAAAACAGTGCCAAACTCTCATGAATTGTTGTTTCAGCACACAGCAGCCTTTCATCACGTCATTAACTAGGCTGTCCACATTTCACTATGAAAATGTCATTATGCAAATTTCTATTTATAACAAAATACAATCATAGAATGCTTCGGGTTAGAAGGAACCTTCAAAGGTCATCTAGTCCAGCCACCCTGCAGTGAACAGGGACATCTTCAACTAGATTATGTTGATGCCCCATCCAACCTGACCTTGAACATTTCCAGGGATGGGGCATCTAACATCTCTCTGGGCAACCTGTGCCAGTGTTTCACCACCCCCATTGTAAAAAACGTCTTCCTTACATCTAGTCCAAATCTCCCCTCTTTTAGTTTAAAACCATCATCCCTTGTTCTGTTGCAATAGGCCCTGCTAAAAAGACTGACCTCATCTTTCTTATAGGCTCCCTTAAGTATTGAAAAGCCACAAGAAGGTCTCCCCAGAGTCTTTTCTTCTCCAGGCTGAACAACAACTCTATCAGCCTTTCTTCATAGGAAAGATGCTCCAACCATATGATCATTTTTGTGGCCCTCCTCTGGACCCGCTCCTCTTGTCCTGCATGTGCTGAGGACTTGAAGAGTTGGACACAATACTCCAGGTGAGGTTTCACCAGAGCAGGGCAGAGGGCAGGATCCCCTTCCTTGACCTGCTGGTCACACTGGTTTTGATGCATCCCAGGATATGCTTGGCTTTCTGGTTTGTGAGCGCACATCGTCAGCTCATGTCCAGCCTTTCACCCTCTAGTAACCCCAAGTCCTTCTCCACAGGGCTGCTCTCAGTGCCTTCATCTGCCAACCTGTACTGATACTGAAGACTGTCCCAGCCTAGCTGCAGGACCTTGCACTTGGCCTCGTTGAGCCCCATGAGGTTCACAAGGGCCCACTTCTCCAGCTTGTCCAGGTCCCTCTGGATGGCAACCCATCCCTCTGGTGTCAGCTGCAAATTTGCCGAGGGTGCACTCAATCCCTGTCTATGTCACTGATGAAGATATTGAACAGTTGTGGTCCCAGTACAAAAGCCTGAGGGACACCACTTGTCATTGATCTCCATTTGGACATCAAGTCATTGACCACTACTCTCTGGATGTGATCATCCAGCCAATTCATTATCTATCAAACAGCTCACCCATCAAATCCATATCTCTGGAATTTAGAGAGAAGGATGTTTTGGGGGACCACGTCAAAAGCCTTAGAGAAGTCCAGAGAGATGACATCCACAGCTCTTCCCTTGTCCACTGAAGTAGCCACTTCATCATAGAAAGCCACTAGGTTGATCAGACAGGAATTGCTCTTGATGAAGCCATGCTTCTAGTTCCATGATCTTCCCAGGCACAGAGGAGAGGCTGACAGGTTGGAAGTTCCCAGGGCTCTCCTTTCCACCCTTTTTAAAAATGAGTGCAATACTTTCCTTTCTCCAGTCACCAGGGACTTCACCTGGCTGCCAGGACTTCTCAAATATCATGGAGAGTGCATATAAACAGTTTTGCTTCCATTCTAAAGATTCGTTAACTTTCCATAAAAGCGATCGTGAGCATCTGCACACCATGGTTACTGCAAACACCAGGAATTCTTTGCCTGTCATGATGTACATTCCATCCATATTTATCCCAGTATTTTCTGTCTAATGCAGGAGTCTTTCAGTCTCTCATCTTTATCTCAGAAGTTGAGAATGCTCTGTGCTTCTTCACTTCCTCTTTTCTCTATTTCCATATACTTGGAACCTTGTACTCACAGAATTATATCCAACCCATGCATCATTTTCCTTCTCAAGCCATATTTATATTACCCTCCTTTCAAGAAGCACAAGCCACATAGTTTACCTGTGTTAGGACCATACCTTCCTTTGGTTTGGAATGAGAGTGTTTACAGATAACAGTTATTCAGGCATAGCTATTCAGAAGGTAAAACTGGCCAAAAAAGGTAAACTAAGATGCCAGGCAAAGTTAGGATGGTAACGTTGTCATCAACCATCTATTTACTTTGCAGGCAATTACGAAGATGGCAAAAGCTAGCAGCTTTGCTAATCACCAGCCAAAATATCCCACACATCCATGCTATCTTCTTTCTGGTTTTCACCCAAATCAATAATTTTCTGCTCACTGATGCCTAAAAACATCCTGGAAAACTCAGAATTAACCCAACACCTTGTGCAAAATCATCTGTTACCAAGAAGTGATCTATGTGGTCCTGGCAAGTTCAGATTCCCGTAACATCCTGAAATCAAAAAAAACATTCTACATCATGGTCTTTCCCCAAGCCTATTTTTTCCTTGTTATATCCTTTTCCTTGCCCTTTCCAAGGTCTACCACCTTGACCAACTTTCCAACACGGCATTTAAGCGCAGCTAACTTTAAAAGCATATGTTTCTGTTTTAGCCTTGTTATCTAGAAATACTATTTTCAGATTCTGCTTCATTCTAGAGTTTTACTATTAATTTCCTCACTGAATGCTTCTCCTCTTTGATGTCATCACTGTTCCTCTAAAGCCACCTCCTTTATCTCAGTATTTTTTCCTCCTTATTATTAGCTTCCTAAAGTTCATCAGTTCTTTCTATTCTACCAAGATACATCTTCATGGTATCCAAGACAGTTAGACGAGACACCATACCACATTACTAGCATCAGTTACTTTACTTTTCCTCATCCATCCTTCCAGGAGAGTAAGGAAGCTATGGGACTTTTCAAAATTTCTGCTATGCTGTATGATTATTTACATGTCCTTTCTTTTCCTTTGAGTAGGAAGGGTCTGTACCTATGCTCAACAGTTAATACCATGGGTTAAGTTAGGTGCTAATCCATCCATCCATCTCTTGTCAAAACTAAGGCAAAACAAATATGTACTTCAATGAGTCTTTAAAGTCAGTAGATGATCTACTTCAAACAATAGCCTAGAGAGAATTCCAAGAAACAAAGTCCCTCAGAGAACACCGTCAGCAACCCTCCAGTTACAAGAACCGACAAACCTAGTGAGAAAATGAGTAAACACAAATAAGACCTTAAAGATCACAAATTACACCTTTGTTGTATAGATAAGCTTAAATGAAACATTAACATGGAAAACCCAATGTACAGTAGTCCCATGGTGCTGTATCATACATTTTGTTAAATTAGTATTTTTTTTTAAACCTAACCTTAACTTTTCAGCTATTATTTTTAGAGGAAATGTGATAGAAATATTTAGCCTTTACTTTAAAAAAAAATAATTGTAATTAAATACTTCAGAAACTGATTAAAGTGACTTTAAAGCGTTCAATTAATCTTCGAGTTTAAACGCTGAGATTACTATGTAAAAACCTCAAAAATGCATACTGAAGCCACAAAATAATTTAAACAAATGGAACATGTATGAAGAAAAAAAAATATTACAGCTGTATCAAGAGAATAACTCAAATGACCATCTGTGATCAAAGTACTTTATGAATGCAAGAACTCATCTTCAAAATAAAATGGAAATGCTTTATTATTTTGCCACACCTTCCTAGAAAACTGAGTTTCATAGGAGTAATGTGTTAACTGGAATTAGTTTATTCTTGCTAAGTCCCTTGAAAAGTATATTTTAACAATAAAGACTAGACTTAGTGTTCCAGTGAAAACAATTCTTCCACCGATTAAATGAAATTGGGGCTCTCTCTGTGCCTCCTAATAGAACTCTTCATGAAAGAAACAAACTATCAACTCATGAGTCAGTCAGTTCTTCCATTCTAAACAATCAATGTGGAAGTCCTAAAATACTTGAAACTAAGCCAAATATTCCTTGCAAATAAATGAAATGCCAGTTAGATAGAACTAACAGAATAAGTATAGCAAGAGGTAGCAGATCAGTTTGTTAGTCTTTGCAGAAAACTAAAAGAAAATCTACAGTCACATTTCTCAGGTAAAATACTGACCCTTTCTCATTGGCTTAGTTTGACACACACCCTCCAATTTCAGATGAAAGTGTCTCTCCCATTCGAATGGACTCAGTCTAGTACCAACTGCACATAAGACTTGATCTTGCCGTAAGCAGGAACCACTCAAGGGATAATATTCTTTACTGCTGTGTTGTCTCCAGGAACGTAATCTCCTTGCAAGTCTGTACAGGCAGCTAACATTATGGCTGCCATAAGGCCATGCTCTTTGTCAGACGTACCTGCCAACTCATCTGAAACTAAAGCAATGAGTCCATCTAATTCCTTCCTAGCTACTTAGAAAACTAGAGTAAGTTAGTTAATTTTTTAAAAATACATCAGTAGTTTAATAGTGTCTTAAAGCATTATTAGAGCTGACTTTCTACTTAGATAAAAGCAATTAAAATCTGCAAAAAAATAAACAGTTCATCTTAATGCAATAGTTCTTTTCGTATTTGGTGCTCAAACAAGGTATAACCTGAGTGTGTATTTGTGAGTATCTTTTAATTTTTAATAATTGTTAATATACCTAGTTTTTAAAGCAGTCATCAGCAACAACATTTGTAACTAAGCTAGGAAAATGCACATTACTAAACAAATGCACAAAACTTGAATGCAATTTACTGATATACAATTAATTGTTCCTACATGCAATGACTCTACAGTACAATGAGACAGAATTCATACGCCATGCAAACTGCTTTGCGCTTAAAAAAAAGTTGGGTAAAACTACAATAGTAGCATATTATGCTTAAGCTAAACAACACAGGCATTATTCCATCAAACTGTATAGAATCCCAGTGACAGTGTGAAGTGACTGGGGAAAGAG
>NW_010429572.1:133829-134145 GCF_000710305.1 Buceros rhinoceros silvestris
AGAGTACACATTAACAGTCTACTGGAGAAAGCAACTTTGCAGAAAACTGTAGAACTGAAGTACAAACACAGAAAAAATACCCTAAGCAGCTACACAAGTACAACTTGATAAATATCTTCCTACACTGAAAAGGAATTGAATTTAGTTTCGGCTTCAGTGGTGGTATTTGTATTGGGTTGGTTTGGTGGCTTTTTGGAGGTGAGAGATGTCTGGGTTTTGGTTTTAGAAAAAAGTTGGTTTATTAATTCAAAAAAATGAGTAGAGTCTGTCCAGTACACAGCTTGATTTGTAAGCAAGATTTATAACTATGTATTCC
>NW_010429572.1:134274-135121 GCF_000710305.1 Buceros rhinoceros silvestris
GCTGTATTGCATACTCCAGTAAGAAAGTTCTCACTTCTCTGTTTCAGACAGGAAAGTAAAATAAATCTTATTGCAAGAAATGTACAAAATGGAAACTACCAAGCAACTGGATACTCTGAAGGGCAGATCTCCACTTCATCCTTACCAGATATAGAAACACTTAGAAATCAAAATATTCATGTAATGGAAAAAAAAATATTCCTTTCCAGTTCTACCTTCAACACCTAATAACTATAGACAAGACAACGGAAGCAGATCCTGAGTCTGGGCAATGGACATTGAGGCAGTACTTTTCTGGAAACATTTGCTTCTAAAGAAGGAATGAATACCACTTGAAAGACCACATATGTGGTCAACTGAAAGATTTTTTTAAACATGAATCAGTAACAAAAACCAGATGTATTCTGATTCGATTAATAAGTAGATTTCATAAGAATCGGATAAAGAATGTAGCATGTATGTTTCAGAATAAATTAAGTGTGAATGATACGCTGAAAATATTCATCCTTAGAATACTTACAGACAATCCCATCTTTGTAAGGGCACTTTTTGTAAGGGAGCACAAGAATTAAAAGTGCTTAAACAAAATCAACCGTCCACCCTCAATCCATGCTACAGATGGCCTTCAGAGGAGGTATGGGATACCAGAAAGCTCTCCGCCCATGCTATGAAGCAAGGTCATTTTACAACATTCTCTGATTTAGAGAAACATCTGTTTACACTGGGCTTAGCTCTACTTCTGCTAACTAGAGAAGAAAATACAATTAAAAAACTGTTATAGTAAAATCTTCACTGAGCAGTATGCCCAAAGTAGCTGGGCAGTTGCTGGGCTAAATATTTAGGGAAA
>NW_010429572.1:135188-146431 GCF_000710305.1 Buceros rhinoceros silvestris
AGGGAAAGATATCATGTAGAAAAGGACAGAGCATCAAGGTGGTAACACTTCCATCAAAATAATGAGGATTGCTGTCTGCATGCAAATCAGCACGGTTATCAGGGGTTGAAAGGAGACAGTTAAGTATATTCTAGTCAAAGCTGACACTTAGAAGTCAGCAACATCAATAATAACAAAAATCTGTCTGTTAGAAAACTTAAGTTATATGTCAACAGTCGAGGCATGGAATCGGGAGAAGGAGGCGAAAAGAGGAAGAAGAAAGTAAATTAACTATAAAGAGAACTGCCAGAGAAAATAATTAATAGAACTAGACAATTAAATCAAGCACTACCAATTAATTCTAACTAAAAATTACTATTTCCTTATCAGTGTTTCTCTCTACTTCTAAGACTATAAAACATCCAAAACAAACTAGTTTTTCAGTCCTACTTCTACCCATCATCTAAGAAAGATTGGATTGCTTGATTCTTCAGGTTAGGAAGCATATGAACATATATGCCTAAAATACATATTAGATATAAATGTATGCACCAGTAGGGCCAGAAGGCTTGCATGTGCCAAGTGAGCTCAGTTATCTTTAGCAAATGCAGATCACGTGCACATAATCTTGTGGCTTAACTGAAGCAAAAGGAGAAGAAGCTGTTGGACAATTATTATTTTAGAGAAGGGATAAAGGACAGGGAAGAGTATTGCATTAATGGCTGAAATAAAGAGAAAGAAAGAGTATGAGAAGGCTCCAGAAAAGGGAGCATGTAGGTGACAAGAAGTACTAAGTAAAATGCACGTCCCAATAGAATACAATCTATCACCAGCCTCTCATAACCCACCCATTGAGCTTACGGCCGACACCAAGGTGGGTTAGTATGACAGACTGATTTTTCTGGAAAAAAGAAATAAAAGCAATTCAGTTTAGTTACGATTTATTCATATTTCACTCAGCACCAAAGTAATAGATTAAAAAAACCCTAATTTTATATTGGCCAGATGAGTGAAGCATTAATACTACATCATCCACGTCAGCTGGATAGTCACAAAGAAAAGAGACAAGATATTATGGAGGTTTTACCAGAATGGAACTCATTTTATCCCAATACTCTAAGATACCACTGTTTCTAATAGTACTCTGTAGAAAGGTCTACACCTCATGTGACCCTAAACAAAACACCTTATGTCCATCTAGAATATTTTTTTATTATGTTTCTACAAGATCCTTCTAAAACAGTTACCTTTATTCATTCTCATTTTAAAACTAACTTTTAAGTTTTAATTTCCTTGAACTAAAAGAAAGATTTTAAATTTTCTGGATGATGACTTGAGAAGTTTAGAAACTAACAAACTATATCTCTGCAAAACGTTATTAAATATGCCCCAAGTCACAGCAGCACCAAAATACCCTCTAAAGTTTTCAATTTTTGCTTCAGAAATAGAGTCACAGGTATAACTTCACTAAGCCCTATACTTTCTATAGACTTGCAGCTGTTCCACTGGCAATGGTCGTGCTGTTCCTCTGTCATGAACGTATCTTTTCAAACTGTGCTTCAGTTAACTTTTGTCAAATCAGGAAATCTGAAGCTTCCAACAACGAAATAATTACTTCAGTATATAGTTCTAGAAGCCATGCACACAACACCTGACAGTAAGCCAAATACACCTAACAAAATGGAGAATTCTATTTTAGTTTCCTGTGGGAGCTTAATAACAAAAAAATACAAGGGCAACAGTAATATAAATATGGAGGTTCAAGACAAAGTAATATTATTACATAAACACAGACGTCGACTACAACATAATTTCAATCTGTTAATTTTTATATTTTCTCAGTTACTTCTTCAAAGAGATGCCCTGATAACCCCGAAAAAAAAAAGCTTAACTTAAAAAATAGCCTTCATTTTAACTTTTTAGCTACATCACTTCATTACCTTGATAGCAAATGTCAATCCCAACAGCTCATTGTAGTGGCAATAATCCTATGACAGAACCAGTTTTCTTTCTACCTCACCCTTCAACACACTTCAGTAATTTAAAATCTACCGTGTTTGCGTACATTAACCTGTTTGAGAAAAACAAAAAGTTTTTCAAACATTTATTTCTATTGTGTAATTTAAGAGGACTTTTTCAGAGTCAACTATATCAAATGCCAAGTAAGAGAGACCCAAGATTACCTTGCTAAATCTAAAAGTACCATAGATGCTGGCTGCCCTGGAGACCAAGTTAGCTACATACAGCTGTGTCATATAATCCACACTCTACCTTATCCTCCTCAGACAAAGCTACCAACTGCCAAATGTAATGTTTAATTAGCATATGTAAAGCAAAAGGGCTAGACCATGACCTCAGTTTATCTGCTTCTTAGAAAATAGTTTGGAATTGCAGCCTACACTGACTTTCAAAATTCTAAGAAAGCTTGCAAAAGACAACAAAACAGGAAAAAAAATAAACAAAGAAATGTGTTTACAGGAGTATTCTAAATTTTAAAATAAACAGGAAGATATTTTTAAACATTGTCTTAAAAAAATAAAATCCTACCTTAGGGGAAGATTGCAATCAGATTAAAAATCAAAGTCACATTCTTTGTGTCTAGCTTCTAAACAAGATACTATAGAAACATGTAGTTTCTATAGTAAACATACGTATACATGTACATACACATCATTAAGTAAGAGAAATTAGTTAAATATTTGTGAATGGTGCTTTGGAGATGACTGAAAAATAAGGAAAGGCAACTTCCTGAAGTTAATCCCACTGGTCTTAAAGATGGCAGAAAAATCAAGAAATTTCAAGAAGAAAATCTTCCTGTTTATTTTTTTAAAAGCATGACTCCTTTCCATCCATATCACTTTCTCCCATTTGCAACAAGATGAAACAGAAAAATGGTATACAAGCAGACACCAGATGAAGTGGAGGAACTGGGAAAATTCTGTATTCCTCCTTCTTCCCCATGCCCCCCTCCCAGGCTGCCATGCATGACAGAGTACACACTCCATTCATAAGAAGGAATTTGATGAGGCAGCAGATCAGATTACTAGGCTAAATGACAAGAGTGAGATGGCAAAATAAAGAAAAAACTGCAAATAGTCTATCAGGTAAGAACTATGAAGCATTGTTCATAGCAAATGAAAAACCTTTTAGAGGACTAACAAAAAATAAACTTTTGAGTTTCTGTTTTTGAAACAAATGCTTCCTCACCTCCCGCCCCCTTCCCCCCCACACCCCCATCTTTGTAAATAGACAGGGCTGAGTGTGCTGGGTTAATAACCAGACCAGGTCAGCCTGTAAGAGATTATTTTAAGCTGTCTGCATTTTTCAGATAGGAGTGGATGTGACAGGCTATCCAAGAGCAGAACAAATATAACTAGAGGTCATCTGTATCATATTATCTGTATTTTAAGACTAAAATTTACTGAAAACAAAACCTTAAGACATTCTATAGAGAGACTAAAAATATTACCGCATAGCCAGTTTCACAGAATTCAAAGCACTCATAGTTTGTTTAGACAATCACTTTGACCCTGAAAAATCCTTCAAAACCTCATTCAAACTTTCCCCACAATGAACTAAGCCTGGAACAAATTTTGATGTCTGTTACCCTGCTACAGAAGCTCACAAACCAAGGAATAAAAGACCTGAGCATTTTCTCTACAACTTAATTAAGAGTGAGCTGCAAGTGACCTTGACTTAATCTTTTTAATTAATGGAATTTATCAATATGTTCTAGCTTTTTTCTGTTCAGAAAATACACATCAGTTTCTTCCCTTTTCCTACGAATTTTCTCAGAATCACATAGAATCACTGAATAGTTGAGGTTGAAAGGAACTGCTGTTGATTCTCTAGCCCAACCCCCCTACTTAAGCTGGGTCAGATAGATTGGCCGCTCACAGCCGTGTCCAGCCACCTTGAAGGTAGCCTGTTTCAGTGCCCAACTACCCTCACATTAGGCTCTCTGAATACATAACAAATTTAAAATAAAATTGAAAAAAAAAAAACCCAAACAAACCAATAAAAAAATCCCCCAATTATTCTTCAGAATTTTTTTACCTCCTGGAAACAATATGTAGTTGGAAATGAAAGTTAAAAGTTTTTCTGGTATCATCTATATGACAGACAGAAAAAAAGAAGTACAAACATTGAAAAAAAGAAGTACAAACTGCAGTTGTATGTGGAGTATTATGAAGTATAAAGCAGAAATTATCTTCAAGCCTGCATTTGGAACACCTGGTATATTCTGGAAGGACAGCCCTGTTATGCATCTTCATCAGGCACGAGTCCTTCACAAGCAGGTGTTGTTAGAAATTCTGCCCTCTCTCTGCTCTGTCTTCCATACTTGGCTGGCCTTCCTAGTCAGACACCTCATCTATGCTCTAGATGTCTGCCATGGGAACTGCATGACTATACCTGGCTCAGCCAGAAAGAAAACAATTGCCTCACACCAGAAGCAGCCTAGTCAGATAAGCTGGCCACCAGCATGGGAGAGAGGAGACAGAAAAAGGGACAGAAAAAGGGACAGAAAAAGGGACAGAAAAAGGGACAGAAAAAGAGTAGTGGAGAAATGTATTTACTGCAGAATTAGGGTGCTCGGAAATACTGGAAATGAAGAGACTAGAATGAATACAATAAGAATACAAAGTGTAATTTATTTAATGTAATGTATTTATAATCATATGTAACTTATAGTTTGTTTATACAACACTTATCTACTCTTAAAAAACCCCCCAATATTTCAGTTAAAACAGTCATCAGAAAAAAAGCTAAAATAAACCAGTTTCTCAGAACATTTACTTACTTTCCCAGGTGTTAAGGTATATGCCTTCTTTTTGTGCTCTGTGCAAAAAAGAAAGAGAAAAAGTGACTCCCACAAAAATTAGCAGCCTGGCTTAGAAGATTACCTAAAATGTCTCTGCATCTGCTTTTAACTTGATTTGATCATATCCTCATAATACTATTAATCTTATAATTAATACTTATTAAGCTTCCCCCTACCCCCCATCCCCCCAATCTGCCCATTACACAGAAAGAAGGAACACGAAGGAAAAAAAGTTTTCAGCATTTTCCTTTGCTGTTTTCTCCTACAGCAGCTATAAAATTGGGAGATCCTGAGTTATATCAAAGTGCAGCCTTAAATCTACAAGCATTTATTACCTATTACCTTTAGGTTTTGGTACACACCTCTGATTGACATTAGACTGCCCCAGAAACACTGAAAGAGCCACCAGATATATCAGAACTAAACATGCATGCATACATGGAGAGGAAGGTGATCATCCTGCAATAAACTTAATTTCTTCACAGAGCTGCAGGGAACATGCTCATTAGATTAGCATTAGACGACAGACTGGTTTCAACCAACAAGAAGTATTTCCAAATCTGAGCCATAAACTAGAACTATAAAGCAATCCAGTTGGACTAGATCAAGGAGTTTGCAGAATTCGGAGCTCTAAGAGGACTATTGCACCTCTTAATTCCAGTTGCAGAAAATATCAGGACGTCATGATTTTTGGCAACTGTATGCTTAGGATATTTTACCAGCAGCTTAATTAGCCCTTTACAAAGGACATTCTTCCAGCGTATTATGCTAGTGTCTATGCCCTTTTCCAGAGGATGAGCAAGCTAAGAATTTCCAAATCACCAAAATTATTTTATTTTTGGCTTATCCAATGCGTTAAGGAATGCAATCATCGTTCTGCATAATAACAGCTGTGTAAAAAAGCACTGCCTCAAACTGATTGTACCATACACTTCAATATTAATGAGAGGCAATCTGCCAAGTTACAGATTTCGGAAAAGACTAAATGCCATTTGTATGCTGAGCCATATAAATGATTCTTTCCTATGGGTTTGTTAAGATGCTTTAGATATCCCGAAGAAATTCAGTTTGCAAACATTAAGGAGGACATTAGTAGAGCTACCATTTTATTTAAAAGGTAGGGTAATACAACAAACATAGTAAAAATATATTTGTCACTGTTTAGAAATTATGCTTACCTTTGGCTAGCAGTATTCCCAAAGGATGCCAACTTGAGTCACTTTTCTTCTGATATCAACAAAATGGAGATACCTGCAAGTCAAATGAGAAAGGTTTGGGTTTTTTTTTATTTTTAGGTGAACATGTCTACTGATGATACTAAAGGCATAAGTAAAAACAATGTTAAATGAACAGTTATGTAAAATGAGAATCTACTAATTTATACATGAAAATAAAATATCACAAACAACTCAATGCCTTTAAAATTCAGCATAGTGTAACACACACCATGCCTAGTGTTGCAACAGAGAATTTAAAGCTGATAATCTGTGTAAATTCCTGGTAATAACTGAAAAATAAAAGCTTTACTAGAAGAGGTTATGAACCAATAGCTGTTGAACCATCAGATTGTTTCATCATGGCTCTGCTTCAAAAGTCATGATAAAGGGTCCACAGCTATTCCCAGAACTGTATTATAAAAAGCAAGTAGCTTAATAATATTTTCAATTACAAGTAGGAGAAAAATTAATGAAGACCCATAAAATGTTTTGAGAGAAGATAGCAGTCAGTTCATCCAAAAAATTTAGAAACAGTATAAGAATCTGTGGGATGACTTATAGTCAATAAAGTATCTAACACTGCGAACTTTGTATCTGCCATTTTCACATTTACTTCTGAATGAAGTGAAATTAAAGTTTATGTAAAGTAGAAATATTTTAGATAGCTCTGTCTGATCAACATACAGAGATATAGAACATAAAACTATCATGAACCAACAAGGTGATTTGGCTTTCTATTTTATATCTGTGCTAACATAGTTTCAAGGGGCATTAGTTCATTTTAGCATGTACTCAGGTAGTAAAATCTAGCTTGAAAATACACAATGTTATATTCATATTGAAGAAAGAAGGAAAAAAACCACCACACAGAGTAGGAACTGATGTTATTTCCTGTACTAAATCACCACTATAGTGATAAAAATATTACTAGTAAGGATTTTACAGAATAATGCATACAATAGAAAAGAACACGACGTCTCAAAATTGTAAGTCAGCTACACATCTAGATATTACAGACACCAGTAACACTAACAAAAAGCCCATACAGATAGAATGCAGGACAGTTTAATATTATCCTCATTTTAGGCCTATCCAGAACTACGCAGCCACTGAAGTCTACTTTTACCAGTATGATTACAGTAGGAAAAGCCTCCCAGTGTAGTTATAACCAAGAGCTTGATCAAACACTTTCGCCAGTGCAGCTTTTATGAGAAAGCCAAAACAAAAATAACCAGTAGTATAACTATACCAGTAGTAGTGTTGACCAACATCACCAGAGAATTAATCTGCCTGCCAACAGAAACAACATTTTTAAAAACGAGATATTAAAAAGAAAAATCTCATTCCTAAACCAAAGATTGCATCTGAAGATGACAAATTTCAAACACAAACCTCACTCAAGTAAAAGACGAAACTAAAGCCAGAGAGAAACATTTTAACTTTTTTATTCATGAGTCGTGGAAGAACGAAATTGAAAACACCTAAATATCACCTAAAACCCATAAAAAATAAGAGTATCCAAATACTAAACAATCCTCACATATGATAAAACAAACAGCCAAAGAATGAAAGTCCAGCTGGACAGATTTGTTTCCTCACCTAGGTTACTGCTAGGCACAAACTATGTATCTTTGCACAAACTGTAGACTGGCATGTGTTTTAGTCTCATCTGACAAACTGGAGATAACAATTTAGCACAAGGATTATAACAATTTATGAACAATACACATACTTCTATATAGGTACAAGTCCATATTGTAGTCTCATAGTGTCACTGTGAGATAGATACTTGTTCATGCAAAACTGAAACGTGAACCAAATCATATTCATACATACATATATGTAAAAACACAAAAATATTCAATAAACCTCACCAGACAGGTATGAATAACCAAAAGCCATCCTTATTTTCCAACAGAAGCCTCCGGCTTCATAAATTATATCATCTGGATAAGAGGAAACATCAGCCGTTAGCTGGCACAGCAGAAGAACCAGAAAAGTAAGTATGTGAGAAGAAAGCAATTGCAAAAATGGAAATTTTTTTTTTTTAGAAGAACAAGCTTCAAAATACCTGTCTCAAAGACAATTTCCAGACAATTTCCATCATGCAGGAAAAACTGCTGTTAAGGCTTTTTGTATTTCAGTACAACTATTGAAACCAAAAGTGGAGTTCTGTATCTATTAATCAAGCAAGATTTTTTACTTTCTTCATTTCCATGCTTACAATTGCCTTTTCTTGGTATTCAAGTATTAACTACTTTTCATATAAAGAACAAAGTAAAATTCCAAAACCTGCTACAACAAAAGTCCATTTTCAAGTGTGACTACAGTAAAAGAACTGCCTATAAAATAGATAAAGCTAATTGCAAGTGATACTGTCTGCATATTTTTCTCTACCCTGCTCACGTTTATTGGCAAAGTTATGGTCTGTCATATGAGCTTATATATGCACCTGGAGTTTCATGACAGACAGATTATTCTATAATGCTTAAGCAGAATTTAGAGTTAAATACCTAAACCACAATTCTCACTGGTTATAAAGGTTCTTGCTGGTGGTACAGAAGATTAATGAAAATCAAATAGCTACCCACATAAATTCATTTCATAACAGAGGCAAGAATAAGATATCCTGATTCAAATCAGAATTACAGATAATATGTTTCACAGGTGAAGCAGAACTTTGAAAATATGTATACTCTACATGGACATTTGAAAACTTACTTTTAAGAAAAATGAAATTATGGTATTTCTCTAGTAAAGACAACTGTATTTTAAAGACAGACAGCTGGAAGACAGATGTACTTTTAATTAGTGTTTCAAATTACTTTTGCACAAGTATCAAAAGGAATTTATTAAAAATAAAAGCCACATTCCGTAAGCTCTTAGCTTTCATTTTGTAGTGTAGCCTGTATCTGATCAAGTTCTTACAATGACCACAGGTTACACATAGGATTTGGGACAAAACCAAAGCATTCCACATCCTAACTCCTGCTTTGATTTCAGCAACTAATGGGAGCATCTAGCACTTCTCAGGGTCAAGACTGAAATGATTACATGTATTTTGCTGTTTACTTCCCCTCCAAGCCCTAAACTCAATTTAATTCCATGCAACTTCCAATATTCCCAACACAATAGGCCAATCTCCAAAAAGGCACTTTTCCTTCCTTTCATACAGAAAATATCCTGTAAACAGCCTATATCCTACTCTTTAAGTGACTCCTTTTGTTTACTGGCAGGAAAGGCAACTGAAATCTTGCCATAAAACAGTGAAAGCTGAGAAG
Organism: Buceros rhinoceros silvestris; assembly: GCF_000710305.1. Taxonomy (NCBI): domain Eukaryota; kingdom Metazoa; phylum Chordata; class Aves; order Bucerotiformes; family Bucerotidae; genus Buceros; species Buceros rhinoceros. Next base: position 144,488 of record NW_010429572.1, read on the forward strand.
TTCTGTTTCACGTCCTACTGTGCAGGTGTTTCATACGTGAAATCTATTGTAATTCTCATTTCAGAGAGAAAACATGCTTGCTTCTTTTTGAAGTACAGACTGAGAAATAGAAAACAATAAGGTTAAGGAAGTAGCAACATGCTTTATTGTGAAACAAAACAAAGATATACAATAAACAAGGCATAAACGAGATCAACCATGTATTTTTCCCCCCTTGGCTCTGTATAACGAAACATGGAAGAAACAAAAGGCACCAAGATTTATGAAGTGAAATGTAACAGAAGCATAAACTCAAGAAAACAGATGCCCCTGATCAGTCATTCACTTGGTTTGAACTGCATTCCAGTTCTCCCTAAATTCTACCCTCTTGTCTTTATTTTTCCCATGTAGTTCCTGCTGGAACACACTCAAAGTGTTTTTTTAAGGCCCTAAATAGAAGCTCTACAAGGCAGTATCTTTGCTTTAAAACTTGTAAAATCCCTGGCTTTGGATACCACAATTCTTCTATATGTTGACTTGTGAAATGGGTTTTCCTCCTAAATCCGTAAGTTCGTTCTTAATTTTATGCTGTTCTCCTTTATTTGACAAAGGTTTTTTAATACAAATGCTGGTTGCAATGTTACAATGTCTGTTTGTCTATTTAAAACCCAAACTGGAATTCCTCATTTACAGATTTTTCTTGAGCTCTATATACGGAACTGCTGTACCAAAGCCATAAGCACAATGAAAAATAAATTGTGTTGGTTCAGGATGCCTGCCGCATTAGTTAGTACACTTGTTTGTGAGTTTCAAGAATCCCAACATCCATCATATTAATAATTACATTAATCTCTCTAAGATCTATCATTCCCTATTACCCAGTCATGCATGGAAAATTCAAATTCTAAAAGAAGCCAAGCAGATAAGGATACTAATCATGTAGCAGGCTACACACACTAAGGGGAAATTGAGAATTTCATTACTATCTATCACAAATACTGTCACAATATAAAATTATGTAAAATATAAAAATGCTATCACAAAGTCAAATTTGCCTCTCTGTGAAAAGGATACCATATGTGATCCAGGCTAGCCTAAACTGACCAGCTACAGTTTGCAGATATTTCACCATGACAATAAACATTGTTCCTAGTTCTACAAATCAGTCCCTGTGCATGCAGCAAAAGAGGGATGTCTCCTCATTGGATGTGTTTCCACACTCAAGAGATTCTAGCCCAGTGTAGCACAGGGAACAAAATTCAATTACCAGAAAGCACACTGCTCAACCACCAATCTTATATCTTAAAGCAACAGCACAGCAGCTGGAAGGACTGTGTGGGCTCGAGACAATTTGAGGGTCATCGGATGGATCACCACTGTTCCAACCAAAACTGTTTCAATGAAAAATGGAATCACTTGGAGTCTGTGAAAAGCAGATTTCCATGTCAAGCTGAACTGCCACGTTATGGGATCAGTTACCTTGGAAAACAAATTACATCACCGCAGTCTGAACACTTAAAGAAAGATTTGTTAATTAAGGGCAATTAAGTACACAGCAGTACTAATCTGAAATGCAATATCCATTCAGCTTTTGTCTGCTTAAGTGTCAAATTGACTGCTGAGAAGAATTGTTTATGGAACCTGTAACTTTGGATGATCCTTCCTCTGAAAGCAATGATAAAGAGCACTTGCTAAGAAACATATTGGGTAGACAGTGCAATATACACCACTGGTTCACCTTCTAATACAAGTAGAGGTGTAAATAGGTCTGTCCTTAGGCCATCAAAATTTTCTTTCACACACTCAAATGTAACTATACCTTTATCTTGAATACGAAAAAAACCTAACCCTGCTCTGACCTGGAAGAGTTCTATCACATGTTGAATATCACCTCAAGTAAAGAATACTCTTCATTATGAAAACAGACAATGTAAGCTAGAGATAGCTCTACCTTTCCAGCTTCCT
>NW_010429572.1:146533-162865 GCF_000710305.1 Buceros rhinoceros silvestris
AAGAGTTTGTGCTTTACAACAAAATGATTTTGTAAGAAATGAACAGCAAACCCCATACTGCCTATCATATCACTTGATGTCTTCTTACATACAATAATTTGGCAATTAATATGGAATGTAATTATTTTTACAAAAGGTAATAAACAAAGAGCTAAACCTTTGTAATTTATATTTCCAATGTGACACTTCATACATTGCCATTCATGTACCTAATGTGAACACCATCCTAATTTCCACCTTTTTTAAGTTTTTTTCTATGAAACGATGTTTGGCTCCAGACATTTATTTCCCTCTTTGCAGCACCTCTTTTCGGCCATACAGAAAAAGCATTCAATAATCAAGACCACAAAGAGAGCACGAAACAGTGTCAATCCTAGCACTAAAAAGTATCGTGCTTGGACCACAAATAGAAAATACAGTAGAAAATATAGAGAAGATAGTATAGCCACTTGCAGATCCATCTTGCCTTTGGTGATTTTCTGTTTTCTGCCAGGAATAGCTCAGCATTTAATCCTCACATTCATAGGGGGTTTTTTTGTTTGGTTTTTTTTTTTTTTTACTTTGTATTATGCCAGACTCCATTGCATAAATGAAGAAGTAAACAGCTTAAATGTGAATGGCTTGATATAACCACAGGAAAGCTGAGCACCACACCCCATAATGAAAGAGATAGGGGCTCTTAACTTCCATGTATGAGTACAGCAATTAGACATTTGCAGTGCCATTGATACCACCTAAACACACACACACAAAAGAAACCTCCTGAAAGTGTAAATGTTGGAAATATTAATGATAAAGATGAGTTACTAGCCTGTAACTGAATTAAAAAAGACAGAAATCATTGATTATGATCAATCCACAGAAAAAATATCAGCTAGCGAATGAGGTAGCCTGACAATTCCCAATTAAAGACAAGAGGAATGTGGTAGCTGACTCAAGGCAACTGCTTAAAAGCAGCAAAGATACAAAAATCATTCACAGGTTATAGAACAGGTGTGAAATAAACTTAACTGAATTATGGTGTTGTAAACAATACTCACAGAAATGGTAAGATTTTTTTTAAAAAGATATATTGTCCTCATAGGTCTGCTTAACACCTTATTTCTCATTAACTTTTGTCTGGGGTGAAAAAATACTATTTGTTATTTTTTTTAGTGGAAAGCAAAATTTTAAGTCCTATGGAAAAACCCAGAAAGTTTCTTTATCAGCTCTGGTTTTTTCCACGAGTGAAAAGTAGGATGGTTCTCAAATGTTATCCACGGAGAGAATTTTTATTATTATTACTAGTTTCTCTCAAAAAGAAGAATAGAGTTTTCTGAATATCATTTGTAAACAACTGTGTGTAGGATATGCCTTTTGGCAATGTTGCTTGGGAGTTTTTTTGGTTTTTTGTTTGGCTGGGGTTTTTTTGGGGGTTTTTTTTTTGTTTTGTTTTGTTTTGTTTTTTTTTTTTTTTTTTTTTTTTTAAAAAAAGGATAAGCCCCACTCCCTTTTGTTTTTTGGGGGTTTTTTTTTTGTTTTTTTTTTTTTTTTTTTTTTTTTTTTTTTTTTTTTTTACACAAAGGTATGAGCCACAGTCACTTTAGAATGGGGTAATAAAAGAAGGTGGATAGAGGATGAACAAAAACCTAATCAGTTTAAGCCTTGGAGTGGCTGAGAGGGACTTCTACAAGTCACGCAGTCCAACCTTTCACTCACTGCAGGACTGTTATCAACACTAGAAAATGTCGGGCATGGCTTTGTCTTGCAGAGTCTTTAAGACCTCCAAAGATGGAAAATTGACAGCTTCTCCAGCAGGCTGTTCCAGCGTTGTACTGGCCTCCCAGTAGTGTTCTTCCTCATGTCTAATCTGAACATACCATATCACAGTTTGTGGCCAGTCTGGTGCCACTGAGAAAAATATAGCTCTATCACTGCCCAGAGAGACAGCAGATGCCCCCTCCCTGAAAACATTCAAGGTCAGGTTGGATGGGGCTCTGAGCAACCTGATCTAGTTAAAGATGTCCCTGCTCACTGCCGGGGGGTTGGACTAGATGACCTTTAAACATTCGATGATTCTACGACTTTTGTAATTACCCTTCAAGCAGCTACAGGTTACTTATAGGTCATCCAGCTGCTTTTTTTTGGTCATATCTGTCAATCTTTTCTGGCAGATTATTTGCTCTAAGCAGTGGGCCTTCTACCCATCTTACTGGTACTCCCCAGTTCCTCAGTAACTCTCTTGAACTGTGGGGAACAAAACCAGATAATTAATATAAATCAAGATCTTTAACATACAATCAAGGTCTCCTACCGAAATAATTTAAAGAAATTAGTTTGCCAAATTTAGAAATTAATTTGATTGTTTCTTCATTCAACACAATCATAACCTCATAGCACTTTTAATACACACTGAACTTTTATGCATTTGATTGAAAATTCTATTCAAAATTCTCTCAACCTTAACTCTGCAACAACACTGAAAAGATTGACAATGTCTAGAATTGCATTTGAATGTCTACAATTTCCCTTCAAATATCAGAGACAAAAATAGCATAACTGGTCATCAAATTAATTCCAAGAATATGAGTCTCATAATTTACTACCATTGCTTTTTATAGTCAACATTCGATTACATGGTGTACTATTAGAGTGGAATAAGCCAGATTAAACACACATACAACACAAAACAAAGAGGAATATATAAGGTAAATAGCCAGTAGAAAATAATTAATGATGATTCTTTTGAGGATTACAAAGATCTGAGCTGATAAGTACACTATAACATAGAAGTTAAAAGAGATCACCATGCCTCTTTCAGTCCGGAAGGACTAACTTGAAAGCACCCAAAACCTTCAGTATCCCAAATACCATTAATCCATACCCACAGATCAACAGGATTTCATAACAGAGTTTGGGTATATGTTGATTCTTGAGTTAAAGAAAATTTGTCATAGACAAAAATTACTGCGATTTCACTCATTAAGTTAACTGGGAAAAATAATAGCTTTTATAAAGGTTTTAACACTGGACATTTTAGGATATGGTAGCTGTCTTATATTTAAAAAAAATGAAGCACACGAAAGTGCAAGTTTTATATAACAATTTTGATTTAAACAAACATTTTTTGGAGACTGGAATGACATAGATTTTTACAAATTCATCAATGAATTCTTCTTCAATTACTTTGACTAAGGAAACAGTTTTACTAGGTCTGGATTCCCATTGCAACTAGAGCCCAATACTTATACACTTACATTACAGTCCTGGGTATATTCCATTTGCCTGACCAAAGGGAAAAAAAAAAAAAAAAAAAAAAAAAAAAAAAACAAAACCAACACACTTTCAAAACAAAACTTTGCTCACTACACTTTCACTCATCCAGTAATTCTGTGAACTGTTGCTAAATAAATAATCTATATTACTACTTCGAGGGCAGGAGAAGTTATGGTTGGTTGGGGGGTTTTTTTGGTTTTGATGGCGGTGTACCACCCTGCCATCCCCCATCTCCCTGATATAGCTGCAGACAAGGCTCATTCACAAGCACTTTTAATACAGGCAATTACAATTACCACCTCTACTGCTGATTCCCAGCCCTTTGTTCTTTACTGAATGGCAAAACAGAAGACTAGTCAGTGAAGAAACTCAAAACTAAACCTTGGTTTCTGGTCAATATTGCATTATTTTGATTTCTTTTCCATTAATGTATAACAGATATTTTTTTCTTTTCCTTTAGAAAAAAAATAAAACCACACATAATTTTGATTGTGCAAAATTTCCAGTTTAAATTCTCAAACCCATTATTCTTGCAGATAAAGCTTCATTAACTAACTTCGAGCATGGTGTAATTTGTGTGGTTCTGAATGAAAAACACAGTCTTCACACATGTCTTTCAGACATGCCTACATATGCCAGCCTGCCAATCAAACTAGAAGCATTCCAAAGGCACTACTGCACAAGAAGAGAGACGAGGAAAGGCACGGATAATAGCCTGCCCCCTGTAATACAAAACATTACCATGAATAACGTTTGTTTGCTGGACCAGAAATTTGTGAAAGCAGTATTTGCCATGGACTTTCATAGACTTTACTATCTGGAAAAAAGAAAAAAAATCGTAACTCCTCTAAATTACTGAAAAATTAGCAGGAATAACAGTTTCACTTCGCCATGTGCCATATACAGTAATTTTCTTTCCATCTTCAATAAGATAGTCCCTGGGTTTATGTATTTAAAGAGGCCATCTGCTGTTGAACCTACATAAATTTCCTTAACAGTGGAGCAAGTTAGTATTTATGAAATTAGCTATTTAGTATTTATGAAACAGGAATAATAGCCATGAGAAAAAAAAAGTTGGCCAAGAGACAAATCCAGTCCTCATATTTTTGCACACAGTTTAGAAATCAGCATGCATCACAGAAATAAAAAGTGTTAAAAAAAGGCATTTATAATCTCAATTTTAAAGTCCACCAGTTAAGATTTAACAGATTTCAACATGATTCAGATATGACCTAACCTACTTCTAAATAAAACAATGGGGGGTTTTGGACATATTTCAAAACTTCAAAATAAATGTAAATATAAAATTAGGAGACTACATTACAATAATATAGTTCAATATATTCAAATAAGTTTTCTGTGAAGCAAAATGCAGATGACTACATATATAGAAAGAGAACAACTCACTCTCTCAATGTGTTTTCTAAGTCAGAGTTGTACTTTTTTTTCCCAAATGTTAGTTATAATAGTTCTAATTTAAGGTTCATCCTCCTAGTCCATGCATAGGAGAGAATGCAAATTAAAGTAGCGAGTGTTGTGTACACTAATTGGGACTTAAAAGGACATCAAGTTTCTTTCCACCTTTTATACCCAAACTTTTTATAGATAATCTTATTTGATAAAGACAGCAAGGCTCTGGACCTAGCTAGCACAGTTTGAACAGAACTCAATAGCTGTGTCACCATGCCATGCCACATCTTCTGCCTTCAAACTAAGTGTCCCTCACTCATTTAGTACCTTGATCTTCAGTGTTGTGAACACTGCCTTTTGGTCTTGTTGAAAACATTCAATAACTAAGAGAAATTTAAACTGACCTGAAACAAACTTCCAATGTTGCCAAAGTTCTCAAAACACATCCTTTATCTCAGCCACTGAATGAGAACTAAACCAAGACAAACTCTTCCATTATAAAGCTTTGGCTGCTACTAGGAAGAAGGTTGGAGACAAATACTGACTGATTTACAAGGCATTTTGAAACTGTGTGTGCCACCATACTGTTTTATCTCACTTGTATAACAATTTATACCCATTAAGGATGTTACCTACAGTATATTCTAAAACCTGAAATCGGCAGGATGAAAAGGTAACAAAAATCATCTGTCAAGTCATATAGCATTTCCACCTGGAATAAGTTTCTAGCAATCAAAAAAAAAAAAAAATTCTAAATCATGTGTCACAGACCAAGGATAAACTGTCTCTTTGTGCTGACATAAAACCAAGACCACCAAAAGAACAAAAAAGAACTAGTGCTCTTTTTCAGATTTTGTGTCTTTTATACACGTGGAATAGACAATGAAACACTCACTCACAGTTGTCTTATCTCTCTTTCTACATTTTAAACGTGTGCACACATACACTCCATTCATTCATCCCTCTCCCATATGGCAAAGATTTTCCCACTTCCCAACCCAAGACCATTACTGCTGGTTTAATTTACTTCTTTTTCGTGTAAGTCTTTACCCAAGAAATTCTTACCATTTAGCTAGACTGTTGAGACTGGCTTGACAAAAAAAACAGCACACCAAGACTGAGCAGTACTGAGAAAAAATGCTTGAGACAACTGTACAATCACAATATACACGCTTTGCAGCTATCACAAATACTGTAAGTATCACCCAGCCCTTCTTTTCCCTTCCCACAAGGGGATTAGTAGTTCTCATTTTAGCCATCGTTATCAGCTATAGGATTTTTAAGCAGCTCATATTTTAAAGAACAAAATAGGTACACAGCTGCCTTTTTGCTGAAAACAAAAGTATTTTCAAGGTAATATTACTGTAAGATGTGTAGACTAAAAAAAAGAAAGAGCATAAAAGACTATGCAATATATTTTGGAGTATGAAGAGAGCCAATATTTGTGTTTGATAATTTTTTTATTCCCTGCCACAGGAGAAAAATAGTATGTAGCGTTGATTATTAAAAGAAAGACACTTTAAAAACTGACAATGAACTTACAAAACACGGGATTCTAGTCCTTGGCACTCTGACAGGACAAATAGTCAATAATCTTGCAGGCATCAGACTTAGTTTTAGACAAAAGTCAGACTAGGATAGTGGGAATAAGTCCAGGCTTGGGCTTCATCTCTTTTGTACTGAAAGTGACAGCTGAAAAGAGTCTGTATCTGTTAAGCAGAGCAGTGACAGTTCTGCAAAAAGAGAGCCTCACTTGGCAAGTTTTTCATTTTTCTCATGTATCACTCAATCACAAAAGATACCATTAAGTTTCAAACACATCTTTTTTGTTCCTTTAAGGTCATAAGGTTAAGCCCTTCAGACTAGTTACTCACTTGTGAACTCTTATACAAACATCATAATTTTGCCATAAACTGCTCCCAATATAATAATTGAAAAGTGGCTTTAAAAAAAATTATGCAAAGACATACAAAGCAAGATTGAGGTTTGCCTAATATAGAGTCCAAATTCTCAAATATTCTACTCAGAATATCAATGATAACAAAAATATAGATGTGTACTCCCATCCATACTAGTCAAAAGGACAGCCAGGAAAGAGTTGTTTTTTCTTCTATAAATCAAAAGAATGCCCTTCAGCTATCTAAATTCATCTGACATAGTAATATCTAACAATGAAACTTTAGGTGGGTTTTTTTGATCAGATGAACAATTCTTTTAATCTAACAGAAAAACAAAGAGGATCTTGTATATATGGAGGGTATTCTTAATTAATATTTTCATATTCCACGCGTTTCCATTCACTTGGTCTTCTCACTGTCCCTCCATTTTAAGAGCATCTTGAACACAACGCACATCCACTTTTTATTTAAGCTATATAAATACGGAGAGCTAAACAAATGAGGACCTGTTCTCCCCAGTTTGTGGAGTGAAACTGCTGTTAATACATTAACATCCCAGAAAATGTAACCTTACAGCTCATTACCTCTCAAACATGAGTATTATCAATTTTTCTAATAAGATAATGGCATCTTTATTAACTTATCTTCTCCATGTGCTAGTATTTAGGAAAGTTTTACAAACTCCTCATCTTTGATTATAAAAATATTGATTATAAAATATTATTAAAACTTAACAGTGGCTACAGTAGTCACATAGGAGGAAGGACAAAGGAAAAGTGAAGGAAGAATGAATCTCTGTCAAGAATACCACGGTTACTGTTAAACTTCTGAATAACCTCCAGAGTACACATACTAACTGTAACTACCAGGCAAGGCATTAAAACAACAAAAAATGAAAGAGAAAAGAAAAACCATGATTCTACAGGAGACAAAACCCTTCAGTCAAATTATTCAAAATATTGATGACATACAAAGCTCATGAGGCTTTCATCGCCATCATACCTGCATCAGGGTCTTTATTCTATGCGTTATCAAATGGAAAAACGACAGACCAACATTTGTATCCTGAAAAGTCTTCAAGCATTTAAAACCCATTGACTAAAGGAAAAAAAAAAAACCAACCATCATCTTTATGACCTATATATGGACTTTCTGATTTTTGGAACCTTTTGCAATGTTTTTATTTCCTCTAACCAATGAGACAGAAAATCATTTAAAGTCTAACTAGCTTGAAAGAACAGAACATTCTCTGTAAATTTAGAAAAAATACTACCATCTATTCCTTTATTGAAAGGAAACACTACCACAGAGAAAAAAAAATTAAAACAAAAGAGCAAAAAACCATCACTCTAGTCTGAGCTCTCTTACATGCCATACTGTGCAAGTCCCATAAAACACATAGGTGGAAAAGGAATTTCTCTTATCTGCCAGAGGTCAAGGTGCAACTTGTGCTGTCAGCCTACTCAGGGGCTGAGAGTGCATCCTCTTGGCAGCAGTAAATGTGATACCTTACAGGCAGGAAGCAAATCCAAGCACACTCTTCCTAGCCAGAAGGTACAAGAGCTGACAGTCAGGTGTTTTTCACCAGGAGGTGTGTGCACTGGCTCCAGCCTCTGGAGAGACAAACAAGACACTGTGACCCTCTGGGCACAGGAAAACACCCAGGGGTTAACTGAGATATGCTGTTGTACCACTGGCCTAGCTTTTTAAACAAAGAAGTGATGTTTTGTCCACGAGTGGGTAATGCCAAGTCAGTAGAGGGGTGTGGGTGATAGAATAAAGCACAAGGGAAGGGCATGAGAAGTTTTACTGTAGAATGAAAGACTTTATGTGGGAGGAGGAAAGTACTAGAGTAGAAATTACATTATTAAGAAAAAATGCATTCTAAACAGATTTTTTTTTTTAATCACCAAAAAAGTTGAAGGCCATAAACACTTTAATTAGAAGTTCAGGTTTTAGGTTTAGTAACATCTGATAACTGCAAGGTTTTACTGTGGTCAGCTTAGCTATGAGAATTTTTATATTATTGCTATAAATCAACTGGGATACTAGCAATTAGTTGCAATTTTGTTGAAATCTAGTTTAAATGAACAAAAAAAGAAACATTAAGAGAAAAATACAAAGCAAATATAGTAAACTGTGTGTCTGTGTACGTAACCAAAATACTTTTATGTGATCAGACCTGAGAGTCAAAGTACTACAGCAAGGAAAAGCTATAAAAACAAAACACTGAAGAAAAGTAACCATTACAAGATAGTAATCTGCAATCTTTCCAGTAAGAATTTAAATGACAGCCATACTGCCTCCATTAAGAGAAAAGAGCAGATAGACGGGGGCAGCCCAAGGGAACCTTAGAACCACCCCCCCCCCCCCAAAATAAAGAGCAAATTAGGAGCTGCTGATGTAATGCTTTTAAACCTCCAGTACAACAGTTCTCAATCACATTTCCTTAGCAGTGTGAAGTTTTGGTGCATTTTGTTCGGTTTGGTTTAGTTCACTACTCTTCCCATTGCATAACCATATCTCAGATTACTCAACTCAATTTTAGCAAAAACACCAAAATGTAGACACCATTCTTTTTATAATTCTTTTCAAGTCATAACAAGTTAAAAATTCCTGAATACTTAGAAATGTTTACTTCACAAACTTTGTTTCCTTTTGCTATTTGCTTTCTTCTCACATATTTATCTTAGATTTTTGTAAAGCGCGTCACCTTCAGCCATGCTGTTTTTAACTTCTGTTTCTCAATTACTCAGTCACACTGAACAGTGTTCAGAATTAGAAATGCAGTTTATGCTAGGTCAACATTTTATTTGGGTTAGTTTCATTACAAATTAGTATAACTGACATTCCCTGAAACTACTCCATCATGCAAACAAAATATTGGTAAGTGGGAAGATTAGGAATTTTATTTTCAAAGCAGGATAAGTTTTGAAATTAAATGCCAATGAACAGACTTTTTAAACCCATTAATGAATGGAAATCATGAGTAACTGACTTAAGAATCAGAATCAAAGGCCTTAACAGAAAAATAAAACTCATTGTTCCCTGTAATACAGTTTTCAGCATAATTTATAGTTCTATGGATTTGTTTGGAATTACTTAGTTTTGAAGATTTTATAAGACATACATGCTTACAAAAAGCAGCAACTCCACCCTGCCTCATTTGTGGAGCTGGCCAGCTGCAGATCTTGGTTTGACATTAGGTTCCAAGAATGTCTGCTTTGTCCTGTATATTCCATTAACAATTGTGCCAGCCTTGATAAAAATCAAAAGACTAGTTGGACTGCATGACAGAACACTGTTTAGAGGAAAGAAGCTCCTATTTCACAGCTATGCAAATTCTAGGCAGGTGGTTTAAATTTTCAGGTGAAACACACTTGGGACTAAATGTAGCACCCTTTAAAAAACTGGGCAGATTTAAGTGGAAACCCATAGCTTACCTTCTGGCTTTCCAATTCGAAAACATCACTTTATATCCTTTACCAAGTACCAGTTACTGTGTTCCATATTCCAATGTATATTCACATTGCAAAGTGAGCAAGTACTTACAGAGCTTCCAAGTGGTTTGTTTTTTTTTCTTTGGTAAAGGTTTGACAGTACACATCAGAAGACAACAGACAGTTACTAATTCTGGTATCAGCAGCTAGGATTAGGTTCAGTAAAGGTGAAGCAAGATGACTAGTTTGCATAACAAATAAGGATACAACACTGCCATTTCTGAAGATTCAATGTCAGGTGGTACAAATATACTGAGACCTATACGATACTGGAATCTACTTTGCATGTGAAAATCTCATTCTTGCACTAACAAAGGCCACACTTTATGACACCATTTTGCACTGAAGGTACTGTTCTACATCAAAATCATAACAGCAAGGCATTAATATCATATCTATATTCATGTCAAAGCTAGAGCACTATTTTAAATAAAAAATAATAGGTCAAATCAAATCAAGTATTTTCAAAGACATGCAATTCCACATTGATTTTGGAAGCCTGCTTTTCATGGATTACTTTCTACAGCTATTGTGGAGGTGAGGTAGCCTTCCATACTGCTACCAGTGTATTTTAAATTACTGTGCTATCACTGCTTGGGATGTAAGCCTATTTAGGAACTCAGCAATAGCTACTGCTTCAGCTGCATTCCTACAAGCATTAAGGACAGACTGGCTGAGGACCTGCAGCCCTGAACAGTGGAAATAGATCAGCTCATCAATGGTACACAAAAAAAAAAATATGCCGTTGGTACAACCTGGAATCAAGAAAGTATCCAATACAGAAAGTACCTTACTGAAAACAGAACAAATAGAGACAATAGGCTCGCCCCCCAGAAAAGCGAAACCAATTTATTATATGAAGCCTAAGATCAGTATTGGAATCAGTCTTACCTCCTATTTTCAATAATGACCTTGACAAAAGTAGAAGATACTAATGAAATCTGAATACAACACAAAGGTGCAAAGCACTGGAACTGCAGGGGAAGGTAAAAAATATAAAACAGAAAGAACAAAGTAGTTTGGAGGAACAATTTCATTCAGCTTTTTTTGTTTGTTTGTTTGGAGTCACTCCCTCAAGAACTACATGAGAAAATTTTGATTGGTCTGGTAGCTCATCAGCAGAAAAAAACTGACGACATTGTACTCAACATGAAGACACAACTATACAGTATTTCCAGGAGAGGCAAATCTTTAATGCCATTTTATTTGCTGTGAACAAGACTGTGTAGATTGCTGCTTAACTTCTTATTAGCCAAAACAAAACCACACAAACAAAACAAGGGTAGAGAATTGCCTTCTCCTCCCCAGCCACCTTCCTGTACAAGAGGAAGCTAAGTGTTCATCTTGTTTAAAGACTGGCTAAATAAAAATATGGCTAGATTAACCTCAGAAAAATGAGATTTGACAGGGCGAGTTTTCTGTAAGTACCAGGAGAAAAGAAAAAGTATTTAGATCAAACAAGGATATTGGTAAAATTAAACAAACGGGCTACAATCTCAACATGTGCTCCACATACAGGTTAGCAGAAAATTCTAGCCCTCAGTGAAGTGAGTCCCTGAACAGCCTTCCACAAGTATGAGATGGGAGAAAACAAAACCAAACCAAAGCAACACAAACCCATTGGTAAATCAAAATTGAGTGCAACTGATGTATGAAAGCGATGTAGCTGTTCTCTATAGCAGCTGGCTTAAAAAACCAAGTAGTTCGGTTCAGGGCAAAGGAGATTTCGGGCAACGGCTGCTGATCTGAACCTATCATCACTTTTAATTCAATAGTTTTGGGGATTGATCAGTTTAATAAATTTAATAATGTTTTAACTCCTTTTGTTGAAAATATGACTCAAAAGGATGTCAGACTAAGCTTCTCCATATCCTCTTACCTTTAGCAAAAAATCTTCAGAAGCCACGTCCTAACCCTCTCTGCTAATGGACGAGCACTATCTATCAGGGTTATTTCAACTTTAAGGAATTTTACCCTAAAGGAAATTCTTTCCATTCCCTTTCCTGTTTGCTACGCTTAACTCAGTATGCATTTACAACTGCTCTCATACTGAACTGATTGTTATGTAAAACCAAAACAGGGATCTGAAGGTCTGGTTCATGCTTTGGTAAACACAGAAATACTTAAAAGCATGGTTAGTGTGAAGTTGGATAGGCAAGAAAGGAATCATCTTAATCTTCTGAGGTTCTGCTGGCTCTTCTTTTTAGTTAATGAAACTAAGGTTTAGACTGAGCATAGAAAGTTGCAAATAGCAGCTGTTTTCAGAACTAAACCACTTTAATTTGGACTTTTAAATAATTTGACAAATCTCAATTTTTTTTCCCAGCCACATGGATAACTCTAGCATAGATTATAAAAAGTTTCACAGTACTAAAATTAGCAGTCAGAGCAAAATAACTGAATACAAATGTAGGTTTGACTGGCTGAGAGCCAATTTCAAACTCACATGTCCTGCTCTTTAACAGTAAAGCAATCTTTTGGCAGAGATCCAATGTCGTCGCTCAATAGAAGTTCACACATTCAAATTCTAGTATTGCTAATCATGTTTTGGAATTCAGTGACAAGGTGAGCAAAGTATATCTGAAGCCAAACCTGAAAGGATGTTATTTTGTTTAAGCGCTTATTCTTCTGGTAAGTGCCAAGTTATAAAACATTTAACTGCCAATAATTTATTCGGGAATTCTTGTCAATTGCTTTAAACAAAGAATATATAATATGAGTACATAATATTTTATTTCTTAGTCTTGTAAAAAATCTTCCCAAATTCATAATACAGACATATTCCATACAAATATTCTGTACTATAACAAAGTAGAAACAGTGCCCTGGAATATCTACTAAAATTCTCAGTTATCTGATAAACTACCATAAAAAGTTGTGATATTTCGTAGAATAATTCACACTGGAAGGCACCACAGACCATCATCTAACCCAGCTCCTGCTCAAAACACTAATTCAAACCAACTTGCTTAGAGCTTTGGTCAGTCTGGTCTTAAAAACTGTAAATGACATAAGTTTCACAACCTGCCAATGCTACCTGTTTCAATTCCACAGTGTCCCCTGGGTTACTTTTGCTTCCTAGCACCAAAACAGAACCTCACTTGTTTAGATGATGACCACGCTTTTCCTCAAGCCGTGCACCTCTCTAAAGAGCGTGGCTCTGTCCTCTTAATAACCTCTCAGGTAGCAGTTTATGAGGCAGCTATTGAGCTTTCTATTGTCCCGGCTATGCAAAGCCAGTTCCCTCAGCCTATCCTATGTGCTCCAAGTCCCTCATTTTGCTGGCTTGCCACTGAACTAGCTGAACAGTTCACTCGGTGTTTCTCATGTATTTGGGGAACCAAAACTGGATAGGGTATATTCAATGTGGTGGTCTAAGGAATGCTGAATACCAGCAACCCACTGGCTGTACTCCTGTTCAGAAAGCCTAGTGTGCTGCTAACATTTCCCACTGTCAGAGTGAAGACTGACGTGGTGACTTACATCTGCCAGAATGTGCAGGTCCCTTTCAGCAGAGCTGCTTCCCAGGCAGTCAGTCCCAGCCTGTAATGTCACAAGGCATAAGAACATGCATTTATCCTTGTCATATGTCACGAGGTTCATTATGGTCCATTCCACCACACTCTCTAAACAGCAGAGCACTGTCCTCGAACATCTCAGCTACTCCCTCAGTGTAATGTCACATGCAAATTTGATGGGGATACACTTCATCTGCTTCCTCCTCCAGGTCACTGATCGGGGTACTAAACAGGATAGGGCCCAGGACAGTACTCCTATTGTACCTGATCTCCAGGTGGAATACGAACCACTAACCGCTACATTTTGAGCCTGACAATCCAGCCAGTCCTCCCACCCAAACCATAACAGTGCGACTTGGTTATACAGATACTGGAAAACCAGGATAAAAGCCTTGATAAACTCAAGGTAGATGATGGGCAAACTGCCATAGCAATACTAAATCTAATCAGATGTTATTTACAGTTTCAGCAGTATACAGAAAGGTCCCAGGACTATCAATAAGCATATAAAAGCTATTAAGGAACTTCAAACAAGTCCATTTTAACTACTGATTTGGAAAAAAAAAAAAATTACACTAAATTTCTTCCTATTTGCCAAGAAAACATAGGAATAAAAAAAAGTACATTTATGCATAAAACAGAAAGGTTTTAATTTCAGAATCTGTTAATATAGGCCATGAAAATACATCTCATTTCACCACCCAACCATGGAAAGTCATCATCCCCCTTATACACAAATGATGAAACAAGAAAGACTTCAAGCTGTAACAAAAAAGAGCAATACATAGAATAACTTAAACAACACTTAAATTTGTTTATCAATTTAATTGATGAGTATTTCTTATACAGCTGCAGATATCTTGATCTCTACTTAGGGCATTTCTAGTTGAGCAAATTTTCACACAGTGATCCATAAGTGACTGGGAGTCTGGACAGGCCTTCCTGAAAAACTGAATGGTGGAGGTTTTTTTTCAGCCTTATAACATGTTGTTAAGTCACAGATAGAATTATCTAACATATTTTAGCTGTCTCTCATTATTACTTTTCCCCACAGTGATTCCAGTAGCTACCACAAAGAATTCATACAATTGTACTGAGAGATGTGGTTGAGACAGCTGGTATGGAAAAAACGTAGTTTGTGAGAATCTCTAACTTGCAACTTTAACCACCTCTGACCTACAGGCATACTGAATTTTGTGAAATGAGGGAACAGGAACATTGACACTGTTGGGTACAGTCTACATAAGAAATAAAAACATTTCCATTAAGCATCTATTTTCCCAGGGGAAATTATTATTACTATGCATATACGCAAATAGTCTATTTTAACACTCAGCCACAATATTTTCATAGGCACAAAGCAAGGCAGATATTCAATTAACTATTTGTGAATACAAAGACACAGTTTGTATGTCCATTACCAGACATACAGGAACACTCTATACATTGATAGTATAAATATAATCTTATATGTCTAACAATACCTTAAAAAATGCAGCAGTGATATTCAAAGTAAAGACAAAACACTTTACAAAATGCACTATCCATTTACTGCAGATCAGTATGATGGAAAGAATGGTCAGCTATTTTTAAGGGTTTTCTAAAGAATCAAGTCTTATGCAATCACAGTGCCACACCTCCTTCTGCCTCAAGATTTTTTGAAGCTATTGTTTGACTCAATAAAATTTGATAGAAATGATAAAGTTTCAAGGTAATTATGCTTATAGAAACTTCATTTTAAAAGTTACACAACCACAGAGAAAAAACACAAAGCATCTCAAGTCTGAGATAAACACTGACATTAGCAAAATCTGAGAATCTCATGGACTAATGAAGTACTACTTGCCCTTCACTCAGAAATCTCCACCAAAAATAATGACTTCCAGGGGTGCAGGGTAAGAGGCCAACGAAAGCTCAGAAAATGAGAAAACCCCTATTCTCTAACAGTAGAAATCTCATCTCATATAGAAAACATCATTGGAGCCCAATTTATATTTGATAGCCTGAGGTTTTTCAGTGTAGCATTCTGTGCAACCACCTGTACAGCTCTTGACCACTTCAGATAATCTCATCTATCCTTTTTCCTTCTTGTAGCAAATTGAAAAGAAATGGAAATGATCAAACCTGTTCTCGCATTGTTATGGATTACAACAATCACTATATTTACCCCACCTTGTCTCACTCTTTCAAAAATAATCATTTGAAATGGTGTCCCATGCAAACAAGGCTGTGTGGTTCAGAGATAAACAAATATACTAGGAAAGTTGCTGAGGAAGGGGGCAGCAAGTACCAGCGGATCTGAGAGGGGGAAGACACCCACCTATGGAGTATCTGCCTGATCTCAAAAATCTGGTAGCCAGATAAAGGACAAAATAATTTAAGCATTGACAGGCTTATCCCAATAGCTTCTAATTCTGTCAGCCAGCTTCCACAACCAAATGCAGATGCCTATATATCTCTGCCAAACTGCTCCGTGAATGGACTGTTGTTTCAGTTGTCTCAAAAGGGAACTTGAAATAGAAATTTATTGTTTTGACAGAGGATTTTAACTACCTGGACATCACTTAACTGATGACAGCTCAACTCAGATCAAAGAACTTGAAGAGCAAACTAAGGAATGTCTTTATATCAACAACATAAAGGAAATTATGGAAGTGCCAAAATAAATCCCATGTGTTAGCATATTTTATGAAATAAAAAAAAAATCCTCAAAGTTATTTGAAAGCTTTCTTCATGTAATTATCCGTGCTG
>NW_010429572.1:162991-163552 GCF_000710305.1 Buceros rhinoceros silvestris
AACATGCCAACAATCTAAAAATTATTTCAATTGAAATTATTGCACCTCTTGGATATAATGACCACATACAGAGAAGAATCTTTGTAGTCATTCAGCCTGCTATATGTAATAATGGGCATTATTTTCTCATTTACCATGTAATAAGAATAGTGCCTTTTCAAAATGACAACACTAAAACAGTTACTGTATGGCTTATCATCAAACGTCAACTTCATACAATGCTTTTGTCAGATGACATGACAAACTAAACCTGAAAGAAATCCCCAGTGGTTTCATTTGTTAGCTCCAGTGTCAGAGTGGAGCACACTCACGTAACCTAGCCTTAAACTACTTTCTACCTTGTCTCAACTCATATCATAGGTTCCACACTGTCAAACGTAAAACATTTTTCCCCTGAGCCTCAGATGGAAGAGAACAGAGGAGTAATGACAATACTGCTGAGAAAATAGGCCATGGGTTTGTAAATACAATGGGTTGTTTTGCATTAGTCCAATGAACAAAATTATTCTCACACTGGGTTTGCATTCATCATCAATTAGAATTTTTACATGACAAACCCAG
>NW_010429572.1:163646-169494 GCF_000710305.1 Buceros rhinoceros silvestris
TGAACCCAAATCACAGCTGGCAGTCCTGCAGCCCAATGTGGCAAGTTTCTCTTCGAAGCAGCTCCCTCCATTGCTATAGAGAAAAACCACTACGAACAATAATAATAAGCTGTTGTCCTGACAACCTTACAAAGCAAAACCAAGACTTACTTTAGTACAGCAGAACAGCAAGCATAACCTGATCACTGTAAACAGCTCTGAATTCTTCAGGAGCAGCTGGCCACCACTGTAAGCAAGACCAGCACAGCAAAATGTATATACTTGCCCATACACTATGGATGATATGCACATTATGCATGAGAATGAATGCATATACACAGCCACTGTTTTACTTTCCCCACTTTTTCTCTGCTTTGTGTCACACTACTATTGCAATGATATTTCATGCTAAAATGTGTCAGGTGTTCATTTTCAGTGCTGAGAGGATACAAAAATACTTAGGAATGCTCTTTTCCTTGAATGTACTTGAGGTATCTAAAAGTAGGAAATAATTAGTTTTGAAAAGAAAGCCACAAAACAAACAGAAAAACAAAAAAAAACCAGAAAGACAAAGCAAACAACCAGAAGAAGAATGTGATTAAATAACTTGTGTCTCTCAGGTGAAAAAAAAAAAAATCTAAACAAATGAGGGGAAAAAAACCCAAAAAACAAAAACCAAAAACACTACAGACTGAAACTTCGTATCTTTCACAAATGCCTTCTCCACAGAATATAGGAGACAGAATTTGCTTTTGCAGTGACATTTTTGCTAACTATGCATTAATTGAAGGATCCCTCTTTACACCTCCACATGAAATGAAAAAACAAGAAGTATTTTAACAGTATGTGCATTTATAATACTCATAGGAAGCTTTATTCTGTCCTTACTCAGCTTAATTGCCATTTTATTCTCACATCATTTCACAATTTATTCAACTTGACTGAAGTGAATGTAAAAATCCAACAGGAAATACAAGATGGCCTGGAATATCCCTTCCCTCTCATATATATGGAACAATCAAGGGTCAAAAAAAAAAAAAAACAAACCCAACCCAACTTCCCCCTCCCCTCCAAAAAAAA
Source organism: Buceros rhinoceros silvestris (assembly GCF_000710305.1). Lineage (NCBI taxonomy): Eukaryota > Metazoa > Chordata > Aves > Bucerotiformes > Bucerotidae > Buceros > Buceros rhinoceros. Next base: position 164,706 of record NW_010429572.1, read on the forward strand.
ACCCACCAGAAAAATTTTATGAAGATGATCACAAGCATATACTCAGTTTTAAAAAAAAAAATTCATTCCTTTTGAATTACCCTGCCACAGAATTTCTAGTGTTCTCTGAGACTTTCCTTATATTTTATTAAGTACTGTTATCTGTTGTGTATGTAATCCGTAAAAGAGTTCTATAATTTCATCACAGATTGCATCAGGTTTAAAACAAAGGTTGGTGAACCAAAAGGGAAATGGAAGGGCAAATTGTTGAGTTCTGTGAGAGCTTTGTGTCTCCATTATGTGTCCGCTAACACAAGTCATATGAAAATGATTTGATGGGATTTAAGTCCGAAAAGTCATATTGTGAAACACCTATGATTCAAAAGCTTATCTAAAAGATGAGGTAGCAGGTAGGCATTATCACAGTTCACAGCCACTGTGCCAGTGAGAATTCGGGCAGCGAAGGGAGAGGGGGAAGAAGGAAGGAACGACAAACACCATAGCAGGATTATACAAATATCTGCAGAGCTGGATATGTCACTTTGCAGGATCCAGGACAACAAATGAAGACATTATATAAGAAAAATATTCAAAGTCAATGGCAAAACTCCAAGTCCTGTGCTCAGAATTTCATTTGAGCTGCTAAGAGGGAGGGGAAGTCATGACAATTTAGCTACTGCCACCTTTCAGCTTCCTAGCTACTACAGCACAATTCACCACCTTTCCTCCAGCCTCCTTCTAGATTCCCTTACTTCCAAAACAGCTATGCTATCTTTCTACATTACATCTCTCAGCTTTAAAAAAAAACCAAAAAAAAAAAACCAAAAAAAACCAAACAAAACCCACATGAAACACCACCACAGGACATTTTCCTAAGGAACACAGAATCCCCAGTTAAAACAGCTAAAGTTAAAGCAGCTAAAACAAATGCCTACTTCATTTCAAACATCTACTATTCTTAAAATGTTTTACAAGCATCAGATTCAATAAAGCTGTTTGCTTGCAGATCCAAAAAGATGGGACTGCAGCTGCTTACATTTATTACATGTTCAGAACATTGTCTCTGTAAGGATTCAAGACATCTTTTAAACAAAACCTTTAATTGTGTATGAACTAATCACTCTTTAAGAAACTCCAGAAAACCAGAAGAATCCAGTTATAAATCATGACTAATTACACTTTCATGATCCAAACAAGAGTGTACATATCTTCTAGTAAGAACTATGGTGCAAAATAATCACAATGACATTTTTGCTTACTGCTGTCCTGTCTTTACCCCAAAACTAGAAGAGTATCACCAATTATAATAATCCTCCTCAATCTTCAGTTCATTCAATTATGCCTGAAAAGAGCTTTAAATCTGGGGTCAGTGCTTTACTACAAAGGAAGGCCAAGTCCCCCTCATTTACTTCTGTCAGGATAAATCAGATGTTTAAGTTCTCTCTTTCACAACAAACTGAAAAAAAAAGAGACAGCTATTCATGTTAAGTCCTAGTACTTCTTAAAAATCTAACCAGTCATATGGCACCATCACTGAATGTCATAAGGAATTAGTGTTATTCTTAATGCAATCTATGTGAAAAGCTAGTACTTTTAAAATAAAAAATGGGAAACACACTTTTCAATCTACTAAATACAAATTCTATAGTCAGAGCTATACATAATATCAGTCCTCACGAATTCTTTTACTAGATTCTCAGATTTGGTAGACAGTCCTCACTGTAATTCCTCAAAATAATTCGGGCAGGAAACACAGGGTAGAAAAAGACTGCGAGGGGCACCACTACCCTAGACTTCCCAAACTGTTCATATTTATAAAAGGATGAAAATTCCCTTAAAAATAAAGGATGAACTGAAGCTTGCCTTAACTTTGCAGGAGTTTTAAAGTATAGAATATAAATTATGCTAACATATCAAAAATGTCTACAATACTGCAATACATAAACAGCCATCTCCACTGATTCACAAACCAGCTTGCCCAAACGTTTTAGAATTGCAAAACATTTTAAACAGCAAAGCAAAAATTGCATGGAAAGAGAAAAGAGCATTTGTCAAAGCATGATTTCATTTCAAGCTGTCAATGCAGCTACTGTTGGTAATCCTGGATGACTAACGTGAGAAACCAGATAACCCAGAGCCCCACCCTCCTTCCACAATCTGTAACATATATTTTCATAATAACACAGCATTTCTTCCTTAGTATTACTGAACTAGATCATTCCTCAGTAAAAGGTGTGAACCTACTGAAAATATTCTACCAATCAACCATCTAAATATAATCTTAATTCCAGCCAAGGCAAGGAGAAAATATTTACTTTCTCCTGCAGTTTGAACTGCTGATCTGGACATTAAAAACTTGGGTACAATGCCTGACTACTATGTCCAGTATGAAGCTGAAAGTGAAAAAAAAAAAGAACTGGCTCGGTTCACTTGTAAAGGTCAAACAGCAAAAGAAAGGCATGGTGTTGCCTGTTTGACCACTGCTTTGCCTAGTTCCTCATTTGACTCTCTTCATTTGCAAGAGTATTTCACAATGCACTTGAGTAATGGTATGTCAATAAATGTCTACAAAAAAGGACTATATTGTCTTTCTTCCAGGAAAACAGAACAGAAACCTTTAAAAATACTCTGATTTGCACAGTAAGCAAATACCAGCTACAAAGAATTCAGGTTTTGTTTAATTCTAGGTTTCACATTATACCCTTGGTGTATACGAATGACATGATCTTCAACTGACCCAGTACAATTGGTGAAACAGTCCAGCATCCTTACAAATAAGTATTTCTTCTTGTTATATCTAAGCACTGCACGACCTGGTAAGGCAACCCACTGGGCATGCGAAACCAAGACAATACATTCAGAGACCCGGAATCTAGCTTTATACGAATGCAACATAAATTATACATTAACTGTTGTGGAGCCTAAGTGATGTTTAAATACCCATAATGCATTAGAGCTCTTGATTATTTAAACATGTTTGCATTAATAATAAAAGACATCTCAAAGATCAAATTCAAGATTGAAGGATTTCAGAGCTACTACCGAAGCAGCAAACAAGGCAAATACTGCATTCCACTGACAACAGGCACAGTTTTGGAAAAACACAAGAAAGAAATTAACAAGGAAACAGACCTAGGCATTCCTATATCCTATTCCTTGGCATTAAGGGTCTGAATCGAACTCCAAAATGCTTCACTCTAAAATAGTTAGGTATAGAATCTGGGAGGGGGGGGGAAAAATAGCTGAACAAATACTGTTAATGCACTATGGTCTTTCCTAAAATAAGCCCAAACCAAGTAACAACCGAGACTGTATTATTGGTTTTTTCCCATTTTCAAACATCTCTCTCTATCCAGCTGCCTTCCTTCAAAGCAACCTAAATATTTTGCAGAACTACCTCCCAACTAAACAAACTTCTTTAGATTTTGGTAGTATGTATATAAAATAATGTCTAGAAGCAGCAAGACAAGCTGATCAAAGCAATGCATTATGTCAGCTAGTAAGGAAACTTAGAATTCTGCTCCAATCTAATTAGTGCAGAACTGATCAAGAAGGGAGTTTACTATTCACATGAAATAAAAAAAAAATAGAGACAAACGCAGAAATAGTAGGCTGCAGAGGCACGATTACGCGTTTGCCTTCTCTGTGGGATATCTGATATAAGCAAGCCATCTAGTGTTAACTTTTAGAAGTGAAAACTGCGCACAAAAGAGCTCGGGAGAATTTACTTGTGCGATTCTCTTTAACTTTGCATATCCTCTACACTACGAAAAATAAACCCCGTTTCCTCTAGAGAAGGAGTGAAAGCAAATATTCAAGCTACCAACGTGTTAAAATATTGCAGCATCAAGTACTAAACTATTTACTGACCTGCCTCACGAACGTTCATAGCCGTATCCGAAATTTGGCAGCTTCAGAGTTGTCTTTGTCAAGACTGCGTAACGCTACTCGCCCATTCACACGGACGTACGCACACCACCTCAGCAAAACGCTGCGGAGCACCGCCGAAGAGGCAGAGAGCCAGGAAAATGAGATCTAAAGCCAAGTTTATCTCCACGGACTATCGTTTAATCAGACCCTAAGTTGGGAGAACGAACCGCTGAACACGTATCAGAGTGTTACAAGGTAACAAAGAGTGCAAAAGGATACAGGCTGCACCTTTCAGACGGGAACTAAATAAGCAGCACTTAAGGAAACTGCACGGGCTAAATAATGGCTCCCTGTGCCATCCCAAACGCTTGGCGGTCCCCATTGCACCGCCTCCCCTCTGAAACACAGCTACACCCCAGAGATGTCCCATCTCGGCAAACTTACTCCGCAATTGCCATCATTCTTCAAGTGGGTTTCAGAGACGGAAGCAACGCGACTGGGCGCAGGGCTGCTACAGCCGGTGGCAGAACCGCCCCGCAGGTGACTGGCGACCCGGTTTACCCCCACGGCCACCGCGGGTATTATTTATGTAGCAGATCACGACGCTATTTATGAAGGCGATGTGCGGGAGCGAGCCAACCGGCTCCGGCGCAGCGAGAACAGTGTCGCGGCTGAGGCTAAGACAGAGTGCTGGTGGGGAAGAGAAAGCCCACGGATCCTCGCCGTCTTCCCCCCGCCCCCAGCCCTACGTCCTCCCGCGGAGCCCGGCGAGGCCGAGTCTGCCTCCCCACGGTACCTGCGGGGAGAGAAGATCGGTTCCTTCCCGCGGCACACCCCTGCCCCAACTGCTCCCGAGCCCTTCCCGGGAGGGAAATCACCCGTACGCCTGCGCTCCCCGGGCACTCCGCCCGCCCGTCTCATTCCTCCCCGCCGCGGGACG
>NW_010429573.1:0-13738 GCF_000710305.1 Buceros rhinoceros silvestris
GGTACCTCGGCCCCTCGACCCTTAACACTTGACCTTATGTTCTTTTTTTCCTTACAATTTTTTTCCATCAACTGATGGTGCAAGAGATGCAATAAAAACTTCAGCAACCTTAAATAATTTTACTTCACCCAGGAAAATTCCATCTTGGTACCTACCCATACCACCAGCTGAAGGATTTCAAAGCGCAAGCCCCATCTTGCTGGCTTCCCTCTTCACAGGTGGGCTAGTTACTAAATTCTAAAAGTAAAATGAACCCTGATTTTTAAACCCTTTACCTGCTTTATGGTTTTTTAATTAGTTTTTCCACGGGATTCCCTCTCAAATGTAGTATCAGTTCAGCAGCCTGCCCTCCATCCGCAGACCCCAGTCCCCATGCTGACAGCCAAAACCAGACCAAGCAGCAGAAGCTAGGTGACTTTTAGCAGCAATAGAGAAAAGAACTACCTAGGAACCTGACAAAGTTCTATACAGTAACTCTGGAAGGAAAACTGTCAAAGAGAGCTTTTCCCATACAACGGTCTAATTTAAAAAGCTTTAAAATACTTCCTCCAACTCCATGTTTCCTAATACATTTTCATAGAAGTCGAGATTTCTGTAAGACAAAGTTTTCTCTTTTTATATATATGTGTAATTAATTCTTAGCGTGTCTGGAATTGCTAACTGCTTTAGCTGGTTCTTACACTTTCAGTGACTAGGCAAGTTGCTTAGTAAAGTTTATTACAGACCTCTAACGTATTCTAAGATTTAAGAAAGAAGGATACAATGAGTCATAATGATGAAATAATTCAGGAAAATAAATCTAGTAGTTAGATCCACATTCTAACAAATTATTTTAATTATTTTTGACACAAGATGTGACTAAATCTATTATTTATTAATGAATTGTCATAACTATGCATTCATCCAGGTGAGAGACGCACTGTTTCTGGCACAAAAGAATCTAAAATCTAAGACAATCCTGGGATCAGATATTTGTTTCATTAAAGCAAAGAGAAGCAAAAATAAAGGACACTGATGGGTACAGCCACGACTGATTTAGAGACTGGTAGTAATGGTGATTCTATGACCTTCCCCTACAATCTTTTTCAGCAGTTTTGCATCGCACTGGAATCCACAATATTCAAAGAAAATAAAAAGGCTATTCTACTAATTACAAAATAGCCAGTCACAGAGCAAATGCTCTCTGTCAAGCTCTTTAGTGTTAAAAAGCAACATATTAAGATTTCACAAAAAACTGGGGAGCAAAAGAAGAGAAAAATTTCTCTTAATTATCAAACAAAAAAAAAATACAAAATGCTCATTTTGTAGCTATTAAATACTACCATCATAAAAAGCAAACTTAAATGATAAAAGAAAAAAAAAACATTCTACGAGGAAAATTCATGTCATCACCTAGATCAAGTAGACTTACAGTCATAATCTTTACACAGGACTTTAATTAAAAAAAAAAAAAAGCTGGTGTGGATTTTCTGTTTAGGTGGCTGATATTACCCAGAAAAGCCCAGCTGTAGTTTAAGTACTCTTTTTTTTTCCTGCTTAGACTTCTACTAGCTTTCTAGGTTTCTGACAGCCATCCAGATTCACTAGTAAATAGTGGCAAGCTGCTACACTACACAGACATTAATAGCCTTTCTTGTAAAAGTAATATATTTAAAAATCATAGTAACAGTGGTTGCACAGTAGGAGTAAATATTTATGCTTTCAAGTGTTATGAGTTTAAGCAAGTTCCAAAGACATAATTTTGGACTGTAATTAAGCACTTTTAAAAGAGATCTGGAGTCCAGTTTAGACCCAGTCTAAATTTATATTTAAACAGGTCTGGCCTCCTAATGTACACTGATCCAGGATTATTTAGTAAAGGCTGGATTTTGGAGTGGGGAGGTACAGGTTTTTTGTTTGGTTTTGGCATTTCAACCAATTAAAATATATTTCTAAAATAAACCAGCACATGAACATGGCGTAAGTGAAGTGTTTGAAGTGTTTATGCTCAGGAGCATTTTGTCAGGTGTTAGGACCTTGCACCAGCATACAAAGCTATCTTCTTGTCTCCTTTAGGCATCTAGATGAGCTGGTCCTCTGACTTCTCTCTCAGACTGAAGAATCCTGCAAAAAAACCTGTGGAAATACCAATGGTGATGAACAAGCTTGTGACAAGCCTTATGCTCTACTACAATGTGCCTTCATAGAAAAAGAAGTTGCTCTCTGGTGTGTAACTTATAAGAAAAAAAATCCCACTTTGCAAAAAGCATTTGAACATCTTGAATTGTGTTTAAAAAATTCTTTAATAGAATCCAATGAAGAACTCGTCTAACACTCTTTGGTAGAAGGATACACAAAAGAATCAATAACATAGTAAACATGAAATTTAGTTTGTGATAGTTTTTATAAAACACAAAGGAACAAATCCTATAAAAGACTTAGTTTTCCTCATTATAATAGTTCTATTCTGGTTTCATAGAGAAATAAATCCTGCATCATGATACAGTAGCAGGGCATTCATTTTTTTCTTAGACCTTTGAATGGGCTGCATGTTTCAAGAAATTTGGTAAGGTGTAGAGATGTCAAAGGCAGTGAGTTTCTACCGGTTCCATGTAATAATAATGGTTAAAAGAACGAGATCATCTTAAAGCTCCCACAGAAAGAAGGGCTATAGTCTGAACTATAAACATAAATGGACAAGTTTTCATAGAGCAATTTGCTTTTCTTTTTTTCTGTATATTCTACAGTACTGATTAATCATCATGATACTACTGTTAAAATACAAAGTAGGAAGCAGTATCTTACTCTGTTCCAAACTGTTCAGTTTAAATTTTACAAGTTCTGTCTTTTAAAGGCTATATGTTTTCTCAACGTTGCAGCATTTTTCTTCAAAAGAATTTAAGATTAGGTTTTAAAGTGGAGGTACTGCTACTATTGTACATCTGAATGTTAGGAGTTTCTATGTGTCCTCCAGCCACATGCATTTTTTGGCAAAAAAAAAAAAGAAAGAAATCTATCCAATGAGCAATCTCCCTCCATTAAATGCTGATGAAAATGTCTATGCATATGAAAAATTAGACATGGAACGTCAGTCAAGAATTTTAAAATATGAAGTAACATCATTGTAAGCAGTATCATTGTATATCAATATTCTAGAACGCAAAAATATCAACTAATATGTAGATTCAATGATGTTAACAGCTCTGAATCTACAAAGTCCAGGCTGGACTTTAACAGTGCTAGTTTCAGTAGTTGAAGTCTCCCAGCAGCAGAGGTTTATAGCAGCAGTCTTTCCTATTACTGTGCATTTTGGGGAGCCTCTTCCAAAAAAACCTGATACTATTCCCTTTTTCATGCTGCATATGGCTGCAAACACAAGAAGTCTCCAGGAAAACAGAACTAACCAGGACAATGTTGTGAACACTGTGTGGAATAAAAGTTCATGCAGTTCGGAGTAGAAACAACTGAGAGGTTAAAATTGGCACGGAGATTTCCCTTTCAGTTTTTCACAGGAAGTGAAAAAGAAATATATCTGTACATAACAGCTATCAGTAAACAGAACTCTAGATGTAATTTTACCTAAAGACCCCAAACTCTCTGCTGCTGTAACAGCTTCACATCAGTTTATAGGGAAAATTCCCCATCTAGACAGAAATTCTACTGCTTGGAACTGTTGTGTCAGTTTTAGAGTAGTATAATCAAAGCCTATTACTCTGCCAAAAGAATTTTTGTCCATATTTGGAAAAAAATATTGTAATTTTGTCAATTAACAGGAACTATAGGATAATCTCTTAAGTAAGGATTTGTTCCTCAGAAATGAAAATCACAGTTTCTTCCACTTCAGTTCCAAATTAGTGCTTACTTCATTCCTTTTCTTACATGGAAAACCACGTGCATAGTGATTTCTGAAGAATGATCTGTGTATATGAGAAAGCACTAAAGGTTACGATTCTTATATTCCCAGTTAAGGCTGCCCAAGATGCAAACAGTAAATGGGAAATGGAGATAGGCCCAGCCTCCTTAAAGTGTTATCTTGCCTCTGAAAGGAACTAAGGGTTAAATGATTGCTAACTTTTTGGGTGACCTGCTAATACTACCATCATCATCGTACCAGTCCATTTCACATAGTTAGTAGCTCGTTAGAGCAACAGACCACAGAAGAGTGAGCTCTGGCACATTGTGTTCAATTGACAATGGGAACACATGATAATTTCAACATGTAACCCAGAAGCTTGCCACCACTTCTCCAAATACTTAGTTGCATCGTGTGGGGAAGATTGCAATTCTGCTGCTTGTGCGACATCTGTTCGCAGACACAAATTGCTGCTGCCTGTGCAGTGTCTCTTCAAGGACACAGAGGAATCATTTCAAAACTCTGAGTCTGTGTCTTTTACCAGCATTAAATTCATATTTTGAAAAACAAGATATAAAAAGGCAATTCAAATCTCTGATCATGCTATACTAAAATCAGTAGTAGTACTCTGCGTAAACTTTTTTTCCTTCAATTTTTCCTGCAATTCTTTGTCACTAAGCTTTTGGTGACTCACACCACCATATTGTACCAACAATGTTCTCAAAATGCAAATTGCTAATGACTTCTTTTAGCCCTATATAAATCTAGAAAATAAGTTCAATCCGATGTAGTGTTTCCAGGAGCAGCATAAACATCTTCCACATAAGTTTAAAATAATGGCAATCAAAGTTTTATTTCAAGCCTAAAGCTATTGTCATACTGAGTAGATATGACATAATATTTGGAAGACAGTGTCATTCTTGCATATGGTACACTATTTTGCATAACTTTTATGTATTTGAATGGGTATCAAACAGAACACAAAAAATGTTTTCCCTTTTTTAAATACATTTTCTATTATTTTTATTTCTACCGTTTTATAATATTTGCCTTCTTGTGAGTAACAGCAAAAATATTATTTTAATTTCAGGTTCAAATTTTCACGTATATGAAGCCTTACTTACTATTAAATCAAAAAACCCAGGATAACAATGAATTACACAATGTGTAAGAACTCTTGAAGTTCATAATCTCAATGTATATTTTAGTGCAAGGTGTTGACATTTAAACTTCACTGCTTAGAGCAAAGGAAGTTCAATTGTTGTTTTGCAGGATGCGTTATGACAATAAGCTATGTAATCTATGCAGTTAAATCAGGATTTTATGCTAGACACTAAACTGTAGAAACCCAGCCCATATGGTCTAACAAAAGTTAGTATGTTACTTAGTTTTTTCCACTATAGGAAGTTTTAATATTAGGGGTTTTTTCCTGACTAGTTAGCCAACGAATTTTGAAACTAATGGTCAGAAACTCTACAAATTCATTGGAGAAGTGAGCAGCACACTGTCAGACAGGTATTTTTCCTTTAATCTGAATCTTCAAAGAAGGACATGGGTGAGAATTACCAGCAGTGTGTGAGGGATTGGCAGACCCAGTTGAGAAAGAAAGTGCCTGGAATGGTATGAATGTCAGTGAACACAAAATAAGCAGGATCATGTAAGGATTTGTATGTAAGAAAGAGCCTACAAGGCAACACTAAGCAAAAAACTTCAAACGATTCATAAACAAAGCATAAACTCAGACAGAAGCTTGTCTTTCAGTTCGGAAGCTTAATTTTTCTCTCTCCTTCTAGCCCCTTACTTTAATGAAACTGACAGGAAGTTATTTATCTGCAAGATCCCTACTTCACTTCCACTCTTCCAACAAATTTGGTTGAACTTGGCAGAGAGGTAGAAACTGACAACACACTCCTACAAAATCTACACACTCAATGTGACTGTCTAAGTCTCATTTCCTTAAAGAGTCAGGCTAAAAATCATAAGGCATATGTCAGAAATTTTAACATTTCTTTTTTGGGTTAGAGAACATTGAATTTCTTGTGGAACGTCCTCCCTGCGTTGAATCAACCCGAAAACCCTGGGTTTCCTTTATTCCTCTCACTATTACATATACAATGATTAAGGGGAGAATAGGAAAAGATGTTTACAGGAGCCATGATCAGCTGTACTATTTTCACTCAGTGAGGACTAAAAGATGTTCAAATAGACGTTCAGAGTAGTATATGTAAGTAGTATACGCAAGTAGTATACAAATCACCTGACAACTGGGCCATAGGTAGCATCACGATAATTTTGCGAATTTTGCCTCCTATTTGCAGATCATACAAAGTTAGGTAATAAATTCAGCTCCTATTCAGATACAACATTAAGCCACAAGTACATTTCTCAGTGAATAATCTACAGGTGAATAAATTACTTAGGCCTAGTGAGGCACATGTAAAATATGCAGTGCAAATGCTCATCAGTTTCTGGAGCCAGCCAGATATAAAACTAAGAACTGAACGAGATGGTGTATGTCAGAGACAAGATCTTGTTCCCCAGCATTCTGCTAAAGGGTAGTTTTTTACAAATCAGTGTAGGATTGTATTACAGGTGAATAACGCTAATGTAGTTTTTTTCATTTGAGGGTAAAATTAAATGCCATCATAATAAATTTTCCTGATTACACATGAAATCACCAAACTGGTAATGGGAAAGAGCTGTTATAGTGTTACTGGCCATCCTATTGTAGTGTACTACTTGCCCCAGTTATGCAACAGCAGTTGATGAACAGACATACGGTGACGTTAAAAAACATTTTAGAAACTTTGATGGCAGGAGAACAATGGAATCATTGTAACACAGGGCAGTAACACAGGACCAGGGCTGCAAAACTTAAGAGTCACTGAGTTAATCAATGGCTATACTGTCGACATGCCTAAGTTAGAAACGGGGTTACAGGCTTTGTTGATATAAATCCACTTTTCTTTTTATTCTCCAAGCAGGGTGAAGCAAATGTGGTTACTTACCATCTCATTTGCAGCAGTTCTTTGTCACCTCTTCCATGAATAGTATTCCTGCTACCAGCAGTCTCTCACTTCCAGGAGTACTTAGCACAGATTCCACAGAATATTTATTCCACAGAATAAATTCTTAACGAAAACTATTTTTATGCCCATATATATGTATTTTACCTGAAAGGTCACACTATAGCAAGTGTTCTAGTTAAAATGGGATAATTGTCTATCGGTGAATGCTTTAGATAGGCCTTATTTTGGCTCTTATCAAGTGCTTAACTAACACATTTAATTTCCGGAAGTGACAATAAACCCCATGAATAAATTAAACAAAATCTAGTTATGCTATTTACCTCACACAGATGCCAAATCACTATAGACATCAGGAAAGTGATGATTAAAAGGTTGAAGGTATAGGATTTAGCTCAAAGCTTGTCTTATTAGCTAACTACAGCTCCAGCTCCTCTTTTAAACATTTCCATTTATAGTCTAAATTCCTACTCGTTGCCTTATTATTTTAGAAGTCCAAATTCTCGGTAGTGTTGCAAACTCATAGTATTTTCAAGAAGTGCAAATACAGCTAAAAGGTGCTATTAACAAGTAGAGAGAGTTCAGCATGCAGGGGTCATGTCAAATAAGGTCTTACAGCCACAAATGAACATTAAGAATCATGACAGGAACCATTCTTACTCAAACAAGCAAAACATATACGTTCTCCTCTCCAATAAGACGTAGCATATGATCAGCTTGAAAGGGAAAAAGCTATATTTAGTTCACAGCATAATCTTTCCTCATCAGCAAGATATACAAACATCTGTAAATCACAAATCAGTTTTCCAGAATGTTGACTTGATGCTTTCCATCTTCACTAGCCAGCAGTAGTGATCTTTTAGGTTTTCCCTTTGGAAGCCTCCAAGGACACGTGTTCTTCTGCCCAGAGCAGCGAAAATATCTCTTTTCTCTTCTGAAAACTAGAGTGCTCACAGTTAGAATCAGTTTTTACATACATACCTGATCTCTTAGTCTTCTTTTATAAAAGCAGCCATCTGTCTTACTAGACACTTCAAGGTGATGTAATATTTAAAAATTTATTACTGACCTTTAACTGCACCATCCTTTGCCAAGACTAACGTGCCTAGCTTTAGGGGATTCCAATAAGATAATAATTACTATTAGTAACTCTTGTTATTAGTATTATAAATAACTTGACATAGAAACATTTACACTTCTCCATGAGAATTCTCCCCCAAATACTCTGACTCTAGGCTGAGTTCTATTCAGTCAAATGCCAACAACAATTTTTTTTAAGCTTGTGACATTTTAACATGTAAGATCAGATATTTCTTTGTCTGGCTAAGCTATAAAGGTCAAGTCAGTGCAAAGACCTCAAGGAGACCCATTTCCCAGTCCCAGAATACTCAGAGATAACTAACTTTTCTACATTTTTATTATGTATACACAGTTTTACTTTAATGAAATGTGCTTTGCACTTATATTCATTCTGCTCTACTGTGGTAGGTTAGCAAAGATCTCCTTTTTAGGAGAAGTTTGCTTTAAACTAACCTATAGCATTTGTATTCCCTGCCATGTGACATTAGGCAGCATCCTCACAGGTTGAAAGTTTTTGCACCACTTTTGCTTTAAAAGTCACGTGACTGCACTGCGAGCTTAGTTCTTCTTGCGCTCTCGGCGCACCGTGGAGCCAGTCGTGCCTGCTTGCCTGCCTGCTTGCTTTCCCCATCGCTGCTGCTGCAGCTTCCTCAGCAAAGCCCCGCTCGTCCCGGAGCCACGCTGCTTGCTCCGGAGCTGCAGCCGCACTGCAGAAAAGAAAGCCACTGCGTGCCCAGACCACTGCCACGCCGCTCCGTTGCCACAGAAACTGCCAAGCCACGCGCCAGAGCCGAGCCTTTAGCCTGCTCACCGCTTCCAGCCACGCCGCAGGGACCGAGCCCCTTCGCCGCCCTGCCGCCAGTCACTGCTTTTCCGCTGCGCCCAAGAGCCGACCAAGCTGCTTTCACCGTCCGGAGCCACTGCGCCAGAAAAGCCGCCACGCCACCTCGGCACGCCGCTGGGAGCCCCACCACAAGCGCCAAGCCGAGTCTGGACTGCCCGAGAGATGGTCGCTTTTGCTTTCGCCTCAATTGACGATAGAGACTAGTAGGATTGTGCTAATTCTACTTTTACTCGCGGGGTCGGGAATATTGTAACTGGGCGAGTTCCTGTGTTCTGGTCACGCGGCAGACCACATGGCTGCCACCATCTCGGATCGCTGCCGCAGGATTGGGTTTTGCTGTTGCTACTGAAAGCGGGTTAACCCTCGCTTTCACAAAACCCTCAATATCTCACTGGTTTTCCTTTGTATTTAATATATATCTGTTTGTAGCGTTACTAAAGTTTGTTTCAGTTTTCCAAAAAGCATTTTAGAAGTCTCACGAGTTCTTTTCTCCCTTCCCCTATCTCTGGTGGGATAGGGAAGGGTATTATCGTCATCGGACCTGGCTCACCTTGGCTAACCGTTGATATCTACCTATGAACAGTTTTGGACCACAGCAACTAAATATTGTGACTGGCTTTGCCCAAGGAATGCAAGAAAGCTGCATTCAGACTTTTCTAATTCTTAAAACAATTGCTCTATGGCAGATGGTATACACAGAATGTATTCAATGACACTACTTACACATGTCATGGATTTGACATTTGTGAGAGCATAAGACCTCTTATGAAATTACAAAATTTCTGTGTGACAGAAATTCACTGTTTTCAAACCATTACAAATCTAGGCATGTACACATAGGTAAACAAACAGGGCATTATCATTTGCAGGCTTACTTCAACTTGTATCATACTTTTCAAAATAAACTGTGAAATACATTAACAACATCGATTTCATATCTTTGTATTTAAAACTATAATTAACAATTTCTTCTCATATTAAAAAACCCTGTTTTCTATTTCACCACATTTTCACTATCTAATTTTAACTTCAGTGATCTGTTTTGTTTGCAAAATGCTTATTTATTTGACAAGCTTCATCTCTAAATCACAGAATCGTTTTGGTTGAAAGAGACCTTTAAGAACATTAAAGTTCACTCTGCATTGCCAGGTCATCACTAAACAACCATTTCCTTCAGCACCACATCTACACAGCTTTTTAATACCTCCTGGGATGGTGACTCCACCACTTCCCTGGGCAGTCTGTTCCAGCGCTTGACAGCAATTTAGGTGAAGAAATTTCTCCTAATATCCATCATAAACCTCTCAGCACTTGAGGCCCTTTCCTCTTGTCCTATTGCTTCTTTGGGGAAAGAGACCATCCTCCAGCTCACTACAATCTCCTTTCAGGTAGCTGTAGAGAGCCAAAAGGTTTCCTCTGAGACTCCTTTTCTGCAGGCTAAACAACCCCAGCTCCTTCAGCTGCTCTTCACAGATCTTGTTCTCTAGACCCTTCACCAGCTTCATTGACGTTCTTTGGACACACTTAATGTCCTTCTGGTAGTAAGTCTTGAGTGTAATGATTACAGGAATCAACAAGTTAGCATTTAAAATCGGAAGGAAATGTTATATAAGTTTCTCTTGATAATTTAAACCTAATTTTCAATAAGGACAACTCTCACCAAAATATATAAAGTTAATGACAATACCTAGCAAAAAGTAGAGCTTGCCTATTTCCAATGAAAAAGTATTTGAAGGACTGCAATTAAGTACGTCATCAGAAACATGATTTTGCACAATCACCATGTGGCAAATGCTGCAGGCATGATCCAACTCAATATAATCAATGTCACATGTAACTGTTCAGGTTTTGCACCCATTTTAGTATGTTGATGATAAACAATTCCCTTACTATTCTAGAAATGTTTGCCTGTTTATGTAAGAAAACTCATCAGGAAAAAATCCAGATGATTGCAATTGATACATTTTTCTAACATCAAAATACTGTTAGTTTTCAAGATTATCTGACTTCATCCACAAAAATATTCAAGAGATTGTGTAATCAGAAATGATGGTGCAAGCAGAGTGCCAAGTAAGGACTAATATGTAAGAGCTCTTAAGCACCTGTTTACTACACAAATACCATGAAAATGGTAACAAACCTTTTATTTCCCCTCTTTCAACTTATGTATGTGAGGAGAAGGCAAATGAACCAGCTTGGCATCTACCTTGGACATCTTCATACTTTACCACACAGTTCTTTACATATTACTTCATTACTTCGATAACATATAGAGTCAATATTACATATTATGCATAAATCATAAATTAAGTCAGATTCAGAAGTCAGGTGGGTCATATCTCTGTACAAAACTGTCAAAACTCTGTACAAAAAAGAAGCGTGGAACCATATCACATGAGTTGACTTCTCAACCAATGTGGATACAAACAGCAGACAGCATCCCCCCAAATGGTGAGACAGAGTAATCTCAGCTGCAAACAGTACTTTTATCCAAAACTTGCCATCTAAATGAATGACCAAGTTGAAGTCATAATATGAACATAATATGAAGTCATTGCAGCAGTACATTTCCCAAAGATGACAGCTGATGTTGCTTGCCTTGGGCAAAATGATACTTAACGCTAAAAATAGGAGGTATGCCAAACAAGTGCTAAATACAGCGATATGCTTGGCTAACCACTTTAATTCTTTTCTGAAATTAAATGAGTCTTACAAAATATAACTCTAAGGCAAACTCTTCATGATTCTATATCAATGCAAATAATTATTGATACTTCACTGACAATAATGCTATTTTCCATGTAAGACAGCATTTAGATCAGAACTAGAATGAGGTAATTTAAAAGCAGGTTGGTTTTGCTTCTAATTAGCTACAGTTTTGTGTAATTCTTTATCTCATAGAATTGATCTTTGTAAACATTGATGCTCATTTGTCCAGTGGACTGCTGCCACAGTTAACATTCCCAGGGCCAGTGTTTATAGACTTGTTCAAAGCTTGCTGAAAACACCAGGTAACAACAATATATCCATCTGGATTGTCAACAGTAAAGGAGCAGACATCTGCCAGAGTGATTTGGCTGACTCCAACAGGCATTACAAGGCATGTCGGCATAGAGGTACATAATACGACCAGAAGCTTATGTGTTTTCTCCTGGACAGCTTTTCCATTAGAATCTCCAGTGTGACTGCCATTCTGTGCAGTAACTCTTTGACAATTTTTACAAGTATCTGGCTGCACGTTTGAGTATCAATGGTAGCACACTCATCTGCAGAAAAAGGTAATACAGTATAGAAACCGTATGATTAACAGCCTGCAAGCCCTCTGCCTCAGAGTCTGAGAGACAGATGTTTCAGTCATCTACAGAGTTCACATGCTTGGGATGAAAAAGACCCGACTGCAATTGATATAACAGATGCAGGTACAATTTGGTTAGATGGCTGGTGTACATAATAGCCAAGAAAAAGAGCTGCAAGGATACAATAGTCACTAAGTCATAATGTCACTCCTAGATCTCATATAACAATCACAGGCATTGCAATAATGACCTACTGCTGTAATTAAGACATCACAAATATTGTAAAGTTCTGTATTCCACAGTGCCAATACTGCATGAATGGCAGGAGTAAACAGCAGAATAGTCAGTATCAAAGACTGGAAAGTATTCTAGAACATTTCGGAGTTCTCCTTAGGCATCACAGCTTCTTGTACACACCTCTGACTTTTGTCTTCATTTCAAGAATTACTTACAACATAGCGTATCTCAAGAATGCACAATGCACCTCACATGCAAAGCAGCATAAAAATATTTTGTGGACTCATAATGCAATTTTATTGCTTCACAAGAAACAAAATTTTTAAAACCTGAGACCTATACTCTCTCATGAGAACAAAACATTAGTAGAAACAACTCAGATGAAAATGCAATTATTTTTAAAAGGGTAAGGAACATAAAAACCTAAATAAAAATTAATGATTGGTAAAAAATCAGGTAACAAAGTGCTGATTTACTGTATGCCTGGACTATGAAAAGGAATTGTGGTAGAGTTGGATTCACTCATCTCATAACCCCATGTGAACAGTATGTCAAATCTCAACATGCAAACAGATTCAGAGGATGCAGCTCATGAAAAGAATCTGTACTGACATGCACGGAACACAAATACACCTTCAGCAGAATTTATGGATAAGACCTGTGACAGCACTGATAATAACATTCCTTTACCTTACCAAGACTCCTTTCCTATTAAGTTGCACATAGATGAACTGCTGATCCCTGGAAACGTAAGCCATGGTCAGCCTTAGGATCATTGTGTATCAGCAATAGTACTCACTGCCTAGGGGCTTGATCCACTGATGTTTCCAGTAGCATCGGTCCAGCACTTTCAAGGAGCAGTACAAAAAAAAAAAAAAAAAAAAAAAAAAAAAAAAAAAAAAAAAAAAAAAAAAAAAAAAAAAAAAAAGGAATTCTCCTGCCTCAGTGTTAGTTACACAAAGCAAACGACTCACCTCAGCATTATCAAAACCATATGAACAATAATGGTGAAAAGCAGAAATCACAGGAATTTGAGCAGACTTGCTCTGGATAGCCAGGTTCATGGCCTCTCCCAGATATCATGTACTCAAACGAAGCTCAAGATCGCAGTTGCACCTCCTACTTTTTCCTGTATTTTTTCTTGGCTGAAATTCTCTTGCCTTCCAGCAAAGAAAAGGGCCTCTGTCTTAGCCACTTTGTTATTCTTACAAGGAAGTTACTGCTGTTTTTTGGTTTCAGAAAAATCAATTGTGGCTCACCCACAATAAATTGGTGCACTAGTGACTTCTCTCAGAAATGCAGATTCTTACATCAAAACGGACTAATTCTAACTCTTTTTACAGAATACAAATATAAGCGTAAAGATGGACATAGAAAATTGTACTGGCTTTGTGTAGCAAGGTCTTGGTAATTTGGGGGGGAG
>NW_010429573.1:13846-14248 GCF_000710305.1 Buceros rhinoceros silvestris
TGTCGTGTTGGTGTGAGACGGGTTTTGGGTATTGGGGGGGGGGGGGGGGGAGTGCTGGGGTGGCGATGGGAAACAGGGCTGCCTTCAGTGAGAAGCTACTGGATTGTGTCAAACAGGGCCAGTGCTAGCTAGCTCCAAGACAGACCCACTGCTGGCCAAGGCTGAGTCCATCAGCAACAGGGGCAGTGTCTCTGTAACAGCATACGTATTTAAGGGAAAAAAACCTTGCACAACAGCTGGAGAAGAGAGTAGTGAAAGAAACAACTCTGCAGACACCAAGGTCAGTGAAGGAGAAGGGGGAAGAGGTGCTTCAGGAGACAGAGGAGAGATTATGGCGAAGACCCTGGTGAGGCAGGCTGTCCCCCTGCATCCCATGGAGCTTAGGGGGGGGCTAGATATCCC
>NW_010429573.1:14407-21412 GCF_000710305.1 Buceros rhinoceros silvestris
TATGCATATAGAGTAGTGGCAGGGTTTGAGGCGGGCCCAGCCACTAGAAAATTGACAGATGCTCTCTGTTAACCCCTCTCCCTTCCCAAAGGAAAGAGAAAGAGCATAAGATAGAGAGACTTATGGGTTGGAAAAGAAAACTAAAACTGCTTTAATAAAAATAATAATTAAATTAAATAAATACAAACCCCAACCCCCCTGATGGCAATACATCACCATCACCACCGATGCTGTGGGCAGGCTCTGGGGAAGTCCCAGACTGGACACAGCAACAGATGGGAACCAGATTTAGGAGCTGGATTCTTAAATTAAATAAATACAAACCCCAACCCCCCTGATGGCAATACATCACCATCACCACCGATGCTGTGGGCAGGCTCTGGGGAAGTCCCAGACTGGACACAGCAACAGATGGGAACCAGATTTAGGAGCTGGATTCTAGAATGCATGGAGCGGGAATCAAAGACAGAACAGACTGAGTCATCCTCAGACATCAGCCTTTGAAGAAGGGAGCTTGACCCTTATGATCCCTCAGCTTTATACCAAATATGACGTCTAGGGGCTGGAACACCTTGTTGGTCAGTTTAGGGTCACCTCTCCTGTCTGATCCTCCCTGCAGGTGCGGTCTCTTTCTTACTGCACCACAACGTAGTACACCGGATTTAGCAGTGACCTTGTTCTCCACAGGAGCAAGAAAGCCTTTCTACATACTGAAGGCTGTAAGTTACATCAGAGTCAACGCTTCTCAAAGCAGACACTGTCTGCAGAAATACAGCGTTAACTTCAGAAAGTGCCGTCACTGAGAAGAGACTGAGCCAGGAAGTGAAATCACTGAACAGAATTAATTCTCTTCTAACTCAAACCAGGACAAGTAGGAAGAAGCTGAAGAAAGGACAGACACAATGGCCAATATGCCGATCATTACCTTTTGCTTAAAGGAACCGTATGTGCATTACTCTATTCTTCTGCTGTACAATTCCTTAAGAAATATGTACATTTCTATGCAGTTCATTGAAATGAAATATTGAAATTCTTCTCAAAATAACAAACTTCAACTTGAACAACTGTGAAGTTTATTTGTAGCACAAAAAAAATACAACATTTCATACTATAAATATATGGATAATTCAATAGAGGACTGAAATTGCTATTTCAGTCTGGAAATAGCAGACCTTGGGCAGAAATTCAGTTCACACCCTTTCCTTGTGCATTCTTCTGACACATAAGTAAATGATTTTACATTCTCCAAGTATTTAGAGCTGTGTGCCTGCACGAGTCCAGAGCTGTCCAGTTTTAAGCAGCATAGTGCCTTCTTCATGCTAAATCAATTTGATCCTAGGTGACTACCTATTCAGCAGGGAGGAACAACAAAATTGTGCAACGATTCTTAATTTCTTAATGAAAGTCAATAATGAAGTGTGCTAATTACCTCTTAAGTGCTGTGAATTGCTAATCAGTTCTTTCCGTTAACAGCAAAAGGAATCTCCACTCTAATACCTGTTTGCTGGATCAAGGGTGGGAGGGGCTTGGAACTAAAACATTTAGGTATTCAAGATATAAATATAAGTGATACAGCTAATAACCAAGAGGGGGTTGGAATTTCAGATACAACTGGCAACCTCATTACTACTACCTACTACCTGTAGCCAGCTTCTTGTCAAATGACCTTGCAAAGATCCATTTAACATTCTAGTTTAAAGCAAAACAACTGGCTAGCCATAAACCAGTATAGCGAATCCATGATTCCTCCCTCAAGGCTTAAGAAGGAACAACAGTTCTTAGGCAAATAAATCGTTATTGGAATTTTTTACCTGCATTTGTATCAGTGCAAAACAAAATACACAAATCAATTAATACTACCAACCTATTGTTTTTATTTTGTCCAAGATCACAAGAAAAAGGATTGAAAAAAAAAAAGCTATGCCTGAGAAACCGGAACAGATTCACCTGGTCTGACACAATGCACAAAATATATTGTTAACTCTATTGTCTAAATAGAGTCTTAATAAATGCCTGTCAATGGTTTGGCCAAGGTGAGCCAAGTCCGGTGACATAATACCCTTCTCTATTTCAACAGAAATAGGAGAAGGAAGAAAAGAATTCGTGAGACCTCTGAATGTTTTGGGAAACTGAAACAAAGTTTAATAACACTATAAGCAGACACGGATTAAATACAAAAAGAAAACCCGTGAGGTATTAAGGGTTTTGTACGGGATGGAGAGGTGAGGATTAACCCGCGGTTGGGAGCTAAAGCAACACAAACCGCGGCAGCAATCAAAAATGGTGGAAGCCACGTGGGGGCAAGACACAGAAACCGCGGCAATTACGAAATAACAGGCACCACGAGTAAAAGCAGAATCTGCACAAATCCTACCAGTCTGATCGTGGAATTGAGGCAAAGCAGAATGCAAAACAGTGGCGGCGAAAAGTAGCTGGCAGAGAAACAGCTCTCGGGTGTGCAGGGCAGTCCCACCCCCCCAGACGGCATACATGGCAGCGGCGACTACTTTGCCAAAAAGCGGCGACGGCTCCCAAAAGCGGCGAGGTGGGGTTTCAGTCCCCTGTGGTGCGGCTGTGGCAAACGCAGCGGCAGTTCTCCGGGCACGCAGTGGTTTCTGCAGCGACGGGGCGGGGAGAGCTTGCCTGCCCCTGGTGTGGTGGCAGCTGCTCTGGCAAGCAGGCGAAAGGCCCTGCTCCAGGCACGCGCAGCTCAGGGAGCGACAGGGAGACAGCTACTAAAAGCAGCGAGTGGTGGTGCTCCGAGGCTGCTTGGCAGTGAGAGGAGCTGGTCAGTCCTTGGACAGTGTCGGCTTTAGCCGAAAAGCAGCAGCAGGGGGCAGGCAGTGAGGTTTGCCCGGCGGCTGCTGGAGTCCAGAGGGGGTTGCTGCCCGCACGCCCCTCCGGTGGGAAAGAGAGTGTTGTTCCAAGGCTGTTCCTGGGGTGGTAAGAGAGTGAGGCAAAGACAGGCGTGGCGTTTTGAAGCAAAAACGGCGCAAAACAAAGCCCATGAAAACTTTTAACCAATTGAAATGCCGCAGATGTCACATGGCAGGGAATATTCCAATTGGTCAATTTAAAACAAAGCTTCTAAAACAGAAGTTTTGCTAATCAGTCACAATGCCACAAATCCATTTTTTTGTATTAGAAAGAAATAATACATATTCAGTTATTTATCAAGGTAAAAAAATAGTTATGTCTAGTTAGTCAAAACTACCCAAATCTTTTAAGTATCCTGGAAATGCATGTCTCATGCATATGATTGTATGCTTTTATATCCTGTAGGGATAAGAAAGACATCCTGCATTTCCTTCTCTGCTACTAGAAGATCACACAAATGAACAAGCACTTTATGAAGAGTTTGTGTTTGGTTTTACATCAGTCTACCAAAGTCTCAGCATGTGTGACTCTTGGTTGAAATGACACGTATCTAACTGCACTCAAAAAGGTCTGAAATACAGCTATTTGCATAAAATTTACATAATTCAAACTAAAAAAATTAAACAAAAATCAAACCACCACCTTTTAAAATCAGTAGTATGCTACTGTGCAAAGTAACATTGACCAAGTATTTTTGTGCCATTTTAAGATTCAGTAAAATTATTTGTTAAGGTCACTTAAATACTCTCTCTTGCATTGCAAACTTTTTTTTTTACTATTATCAGAATTGAAAAAAGACTTTATATAAGATACGCTTGTTCTATTTAATTGTTTATTCAGTTCTAGGCATTAGGCTCAAACATTTGTACATGGCAACTACAGCAGTTACAAGACCAAATAAAACCATTACAATTGTTTTGTAACCCATTCCTAGAAGAACTCAAAATGAGTGCAAGACAAATTCGAGGCACATTATCCCCTAATTTTATTTACCCACACATACCACATCAGATTTCAGATGTTAAGAGTTCCTACGTCACTGTAACAAGACACAACATAGAAGCAAGAACAGTTTCTCAAAATAATTATTATTACTCTGTAAGCAGCACTAGGTTATTTGCTATAAAATACCAATTTGATAAGCAATAATAAAACTTAGAAGCTGGTATATTAAAACATTTTATATTTTTACTAAAACTGAAAGTTTCAAGATGAAAAGAGAAAAAAGCAGACATCAGTGTTAGGATTCCCACAGGCATTCTGAAGAGATGTACACAGTCCATTGCAACTCTGTCAATGTACAAACGTTGTCTATTGCTCTGAACAGGCAAAGAAGTCACTGAATTTACAGACATAAATTATCGATTTCTTAGCAATCTATTTAAGAGGTTCTACTAATTATTACTAGAACCACCTCAGATCTTCAACAGTCCTAGAGGAGACTGGGGAATAGTACCATAATTTTGCCCTGATCTTATATTCTTCCATAGATGGCAGCTTATATATAGAGTATGCAACTAAATAGATGCTGTAGATGGACTTTAATTGATCCAGGTCAGCTGTTCTTAATTTTAACTGGGCTTTGTATTAAATGAAAGAGAAGCATTTATCAGCAAATCACGTGTGAAATATGCTGCATACCTGTGGGTACTACAGCTTCAGATGAGCAGAAGCTCTTGCACGTTCACAAGTAGTGGCTGGATAGCTTGTTCCAACTCTTAATTTATACACCAACGCATAAAAAGAAACATTTGCTGCCATTGGCAGCTCCAAGGCACTCCTCCTGTTCTATCTGGGCTGAGCTAAACAAAAAGTACTACTACATAGAATATATGGCTTTTGCTTTATTAATTGAACAAAACTGTACAAATACTGATTGTGAGGGAAGAACACCAATCAGCAAAGAGAGGATAGATGAGAAGTATAAAACTATATACTGACTTTCAAATTTGTCTCCTTCCTAGCCAGGCAATTCAAGTCAAGTAAAAAAACCAACTCCAATTGCCCAGAGGCAAGTACAGACTCTACAGCAAGGAAATTAAAACAAAGAGATGCAATAATTCTATTTGTCAGAGATGCCCTGCCTAGGAAGGATCATATGTGCTTTCCTCATTTGGGGAAAGTCGGTATACTTGAAGTGTCTCTTAGTCAAAATCTGCTTAGTCCACAAGGACATATTTTCCCATTAAACTTCCTACCAAGAAGTTACTTTGGCCAGGTAGTCTGCTCTTCCAGGAAGTTTAGCAGTCAACAGTGATTAAAAATACCACAGTTCCAACAACGCTGGCCAGTTGTTCTACTGAACATCCTCAGTCTGCGGATTAGTGTTGTATCATTGCCTGTTTTTGGCATGAATCATTATTTCTGTACTTCACTATGACTATGGAACACCTCACAGTAGTACTTATATTTCCTACTTGGACTTCTTGTAACAGGTTTAAAGGCAAAATGTATACTCGCTATCTGTGACTACCATTGATGATTTGTCTAGCCTATTAAATACCAACCTTACTTTCTCCTTCACACCACATCAGTTGTAGCTACTAGTGAAGACCATCAGAAAATCAGTAAAAAAAACCCAAACCACTGTAAGAAATCACTTTTGCTAATACAAATCTACATTTGGTTCCTAGTGTATGACAGTGGAGACAAAAAGCAGGAAAAGCAAAATGGAGTGAGGGAGGAAAACAAGAGGAAACTGGCACTCTTTCTGCTTAGTCAGTTTCTTGGTCAATTTCCTAGGGGTCTACCTTGACTAGCAGGATGTTTAGTTCCCTGCGCTAACTTACAGGTTAGAACAAACAGGAATTTAAGAGATGGGCACCAGCTAAGAGGCACACAGCGACTTAATACAAACATGAAGAGGTTAGCTAAATTTGATCTGGTCCCATTTGCTTTTCAGGTAAGGTAAATGTTATGCAAAAACTCCTGCCTTTCCTTCCATGGGGGAAGAGGTAGCCTCCAAAGATTTTTTTAAAATAAAAGCTGAACTTTACTTTTCTTTCTACACTGGGAAAAGTCCATTTTCAGAAAGAAAATGCAGATAGACTTATGTATTAATGAAGATTTCCAGACATAAGCTCTGAATAATGTAACCTGCCATAATGCACATTCAAATACAAATTAATGATTTCAGCTCTAACACAGTGGAAGTCTAAGCTATTGTTAAATTTCAAGCTTTTCAACTCTTTAGTGAATCTGTTTTGATCAAAAACTATGATAGATCACAATTTACAACAGTTCCTTCTCTTAAATTGCCTTAACTGGAAGTAAGGATTTATAAACAACACAAATGGACTTGACTTTTTTCTGTAAACTTTTTATAATGATCCATCAAAAGGAACTAATCCATTCTGTTATGAAAACATACAGAGACACAAGTTATTCATGCTAAAGAAATGTTTAAGTAGTTCCAAACAACAGATGGGATTAGAAGGATTATAGAAAAGGTTACTCCTTAACATGAGTCATTTTAAAAGAGTGAACTCATCAGCCATTGAAGTAGTTTCCATTCAGTCTGTAAAATATATAAAGTGGGCACAGAAGGAGGACATGTTAATTTACAACTGGAAAACCTTTCTTAAAATTTGAAAATTGCTTAACTTCTATGCAAGTGTTAAGTAACTAAGAATGTGTATCTCATCATACATATTAATTCTCTCTCTTTCTCTTTTTTCTCAAGGTTTTCTATTCTCAGTTTCAAAATCTCTGCAAAAGGTAGAGGATGAAGATAGGTTGCTAACCACATTAAACCTTGGAAAAACTCTGCGAAATGGAGATAGAACTACAAACAGAGGAGCTATACCTTTGCTAAAGCATTTTAAGACTGAAGACAGCAGTGTTTTGGATGAAGAGGATGACAGAAACATGAAGTTTTTGGTGAGCTTTCTATGTTATATTTTGACTTAATTGTAAAATGGAAATTCTCTATATATCCCTTTAGAAAACAATTACAATAATTTAAAGCAATAACCTGGTGAATATGTAAAAATTTCAGTTTAGAATACCATAGTTAAGATAAATTTTCAGCTGTAAGTATCAAACTCCAAGATTTTAAATGTGTATCTTGGATAGTTGAATAAAAGAAATCTGATTTTTACAGAAATATGCATAGCCAAAACTTGTAGG
>NW_010429573.1:21505-36394 GCF_000710305.1 Buceros rhinoceros silvestris
GTAGGGAAAACGTTCTGGATTTGTTTGATTCAGCACACCCCTATAGGCAGCAACAGATCTTTAACTTCAAATATAAAACTCATTATTTTATCATATTCTTTACCATATAAATGTTTCAGCCAAAGATGTAACACAGGTCATAACTTTTATAATATCATCTTGAAAGATAATATACTCACACTGCTAAGTAGAAAGAGCAGCAAAGATAAAGAGAACATAACTGACTTTAAATAAACTGCTACTCTTGTTTTCCTTTAATACAGGACACAGGCTCCAGGCATGATTTCTTAAATCACGTTATGTCAACCAACTTCGGTAGAAAACAACTGCCTTATCTTGCACTGAAAGGAGCCATGGCTTTTCCAGCTGACACTAAAATTCAAAATATTGAATCAATACAGGAAAGAGAGACTGCAGATGAAGAAAATTTAGCTAAACTCCCTATAGGAAGAAGAGATTTTGACAGTAAGTATATTTTCATTTTTACACAAAAAATTACTTCATTCTGGTCAAGCATAATGCAATATCTATATAGCTATTTAATAAAGGTTCATTTAGAAACTCCACGTCTGCTGCGAGCCGGTGCACAGGGGAGGAAGCTTTTGTTAAATTTGTTAGATTAATATTTCCAGGGGCCATAAAGAATTAGAGTTATTTGATGATTTAAACCTTCTGATTTTTTTTTCCCCTTGTAGTGCTCAGGTGTATGTTGGGAAGAGTATACCGACCTTGTTGGCAAGTTTGAAAACCACTGATCTACACCACCTTCTCTGAAGACTGAACATTTTATAACAAACGTAATGGTACTTTTAAGTTACTGTGTTTTAATGTGGCTATACATAATGCAGCCAAAAATACTCTCTCATTGCATTGTAGGGGGAAATATAATTCACTACCATAAAAAACCATAGCTGTAATTACTAATGGATGTATTGTTATAAAAGAAATAAAAGACTTCTGCACAATCAAGACTTGCAAAAGTATTTGTATAATATTGAACACACAAGTTATACTTATTTGAGTATGAAAGGAAGCAATGCATGAATCTCACCCTTTTCTCACAAAATTTTACAACTTCTAAACCATTCAACATACCATGAATGTCAAAACAAAAACTTATAGTCGAAAAAAGTCAGTTAATCTTGCCTGACCAGCTATCAACTTATTCTTGCTTGTAGTTTTACAGTGTTTTCTTTTTCCACCGATTTTGCTGTCCAATTCGTTCTGAGAGTTGTTTGAAGTCTTAGGTCTCTTGGTGGTTTTTTGCAAAGATGGTTCACTTTCCTTACCACTGTCATTATTCAAATCCATCTGTTCATTCTTGGAGTTCTTGTTTCTTGGCTGACAACTCAGCTTTCCCATTTCTGTATAACTTCTAGTCTGGTGAAGATTTTCAGAAATAGTTCCAAGCACTGGTACATCAAGACATGAATTCATACCTTCTGTCATGTAAGAATATCAAAAACATATGTGAGGAGATAAAAAGTTACCTGGGATTATTCATCCTTTTCCTAAAAGAGAACTGTCATGTGATTTATTTTTTCTTTTTCTTTTTTTTTTTTAATCAGAACTGCTTTACCAGCAAAACAAAACTGTGCTGGTCATTGCGGTTACGTTTGCTATGTGTCCCTAAGCGTACTGCCAATTTAAAATGACATTGCTCAAAAAATATGTAATAGAAACTAATTTAGGGAAGTGGATTTACAGCTAAGATATTGGAAAAGATGCTTGAAGGGCCTAGAAATTATGTATATTTTATGGTTTATAGTGAATAAACCATTTTTCCCTTTTTTTAACAGCAAAATTACAAATTTCACTGAGTTTACTTACATTATGTAATGTACGTAAAATGTATCTTGATGTTCACGATAGCATCAATACACATTTTTCAAACAGATTTGTATTTTCAAAGCATTAGTAATACAATTTTAATGCAAGGACATTTAACTGATCATAGCATAACAGAGCAATGAGATATGACTATTTTTTCTTGAAAACATATTTATACTTGAGTTTTAACAAAGCCTTTTCTGATAACTTTTGAAATAGCTGTCACACTTACTTCATCAATCCTACTACAGCTTACCTGTGAGATACCGAGCTTTTAAATGTTGCTTTGGTGTGGGATCTGTGCAGGCTGGAATTTGTTTACTGCTGAGGAAATGCCGATCCTTTAGTTCACTCAACTCATTTTTATATGTACATGAAAACTGAGATTTGATTGAAGGTTGCTTCATCTGAAAATAGCAAGTATTAGCTTTAATTTTTTACAACACTGTTAAATAAAGTTTCCCTATTCTTCTGTCTTGAAATCTTTAGATCACGTAAATTTCCTAAAAAATTACTATACTCACAGAAAAAAAAAATATTTGAAGCATTTATTTACAAAGTGTAAATACTTTCAAGAACAGTAATAAATTATTCTACTAGGTTCCTAAAACAATTTTAAAATCTTTTTTCATCTCTTTCAGAAAGTTACACATTAAATTTTTAAGCTTCAACCTAAGATTTTCTATCAAAGTTGGCTCCTTTTTTTGTTAGGCTACCATTTTAAGTAGCTGTCATAGCTACTGCAGTCAATTCTCATACTTCTACAGGTCATCATTTTTGAGATGTCATTTCATAAATGCTAAGCATGAGGATGAGTCTCACCACTTGAATAATTTATACATAAAGGAAGGCACAACAGCAACACTGTAAAGGAATGATAGGTAATACAAAATAAGCTTCAACACACTTATACTTAAAACTGGAAAATATAGTATTATTTCAGAACCTTCTTTGGCAAATTTCAGATATTCTATTTACTCACAAAATAAACATGAACTGGTGCTACCATACGAATATCAAGAAAAAGGAAGAAATGTCATAGGGGAAAATTTTGCTATATATAGAGAGAGAACAGGAGTGATTTGTTGAATAACTGTTTACTTTCCTGATTAAACAGTTTGCATTATGCAAATCTACTTTTCTACAAAAACAAGCACATTTAAATCTTACAGATATATTTTTCTTCCAACACAAAATCTCAGATTAAGATATGTTCCCCAAAACCTCCTTTCACAGGGCCATTCATCCACAAAATTCAGTTACAATCTATGCCACTTTCATCAGATACTGTTCTTATGCATATAAGCTAACAAAATCTTAACTTTTTATCACTGAGATACAACCTAAGGATCTCTTCATGATCCTGCAGCTGGCCAGGTGAACACACCTAGGTTTTTTGGGGGGAAAAAACCCAAACCATTTACAGAAATTATATTCTTTGACTTAATATATCCATATATGTAATTTTACTCAAAACTCAGTATTCCCTTCCCTTAAAGAGAGCCCATTTTCCAAGCTGTCCATCACTCTCAAACTGCAATTTCTCTGTACCAGACAACAGCCTCAGAAAGGCAGATTTAACAGGGAGAACTAGCCAGCCTGACTCTCAACAATTCTAAAGTGTTAATCTCCCCTGTAATTAAATCTACTCTGTAATTAAAACATTTACCATAAGGTAAGACTATATACATAGACTTTTAGAATTGTGCGCTTCAAGTTGATGCCTTAGCTCACCAAGTCATTAACTGCATGTTGTTAACTTTCATAATCTTTTCAGAAAGGGTTTTGAAGGATACAGAAGCTACATCCAGCATAAACTTAAGAATTTGAAATAATTGAAAATGCAATTCTAACCTAGAGCAACCTTAATCAACATCCTATTGTACAATTACAATATTCAGAATATGAGGCTTACGTTTTCTTTACGTTTAAGGTTACCGCAGTATTAATGAAAAATACTTTCCTGTATTTGCCATGTTTCTTAGATACTTCATCATAATCTTTTAACATTCCCTCAATTAATTACTGTTCAGCAAATGACACACACTGAAAATCACACAATAACCTGCACAGAATTCTATCACATATTCATATTGCAAGAGGCAAAGAAGCTACAATTTGTGCTGAGTTGAAGCTATAAACAAACATAGCACAAAGAGCATCAAACCTGAGCAAGAAAACCTGATAGTTACCATTATATAACTGTGAATAAATCCAGATATTTTGGGGGACAGAGTTTCTTTTTATCACCCCCATCCAACACTTCACTAGTTCAATTTGGAGGGATTAGAATACATGGAGTCAAAGGACAGAAGTCAAGCTCAAATACTGAAAAACCTGTAGCACAAACCCATCTGTCTGTTTCAACTTACTGAAGCTTGAAATATGCCTCAAAACTTCACTCTGTATTGCATCACAAACTGTTTAGTCATTTGCAAACAGTATACAAAACTCTACCAAACACGTCTGTTTCAGCTGATGTTAGTGCTAATCTAGAGGGCATATATAAATCAAGAGTACGAGACTAAATTTGTTGAAGCAGTTAAACTTCCCAATTACTCTAAGAAGGTATATTCACTGCAAAACCCAACTGTATTACACTGAGTGAAGTCGCAATAAGGAAATTTTAATAGTCTGAATGCAGAAGAAAAGAGCACAAGTCTAGAAGTGAGTTAAAAAGAAGCGCTTTCCTGGAAAGCTCTTAAAGAAAAAAGAACATCCTAAGAAACACACATAATGAAGCCTTTCAATAGCCCGAAATAGCTCTTAGGAACTACAGTTCTTTTGCATTAAATTCCCTGAAATCCATTGCTTTGAGGGCACCACCCCAATGACCCACAGCTCTGGGAAAGCAGAGAGATGTTGGGAGCTTGGTTTGCTAATCAAGTAGTTGCACACAAATGGCATGCAATGAACTCGGACTTACTATCCCCTCTCCTCTTCACAATCGAGTGGGATGTTGCTGTTATCCATATACAAGGAAAGAAATTCTGATGCATTTCAGAAAAAGGGGTTCACAGGTTTTGCTGTTACCCAAAAGGAATAGAATTTTAGACAGTGTTTCAGCATGCGTAGATCAATTAGTAGCCCTAATGAGTAGATAAAGCAGGGCATTGTCGCACCTTGACTTCCATATCTAAAGAACTTTTTCAGATGTTTGAGATGCCAATATAAAACTGTCACTTTTATGTAAAATATTAATGGTGCATGCTCTATTTATTTTTAAAAGTTAGTTCATAATCTATTCCAGATCTCCTTCCAGCATCTGCATACAGACAGTACTGCCAATATTTAGTCACTAAGAACACTGAGATTTGGGTTTTATACACTGGAATGGCATAACAGAATTTGAAAAACCTACATCAGTAACAACAAACACATGTTTTGATTTTCTAGCCAAACAATTAGAGTACTATTTGGAAAAGAGATTAATAGAGAAAATTTCTTTTCTCCACCCTGACCCTTGTCCCTTTAGAAAAAAAATAAAATTAAAGGTAAATTGAAAACAAAGTTGATAAAAGGACAGGATTGCAAAGGGAAGAGTAATAAAACAATAAATTGTAAGTATCATTGCCAAACCAAGGCATTATGTTATTCCAAGATGAAAAGTGTCCTAACCTGCCCAGGTAACAGCAAGCTTCTACTATACTGAAACTATCTACTTCTTTTGGTGTAACATTGGACCAGCCTTTTGCTATCCCAAATTAACCTGCTACTGTTTTTCGAATCACCCCATTATCCGGTTTTAAAAACACTCAAAACTCATAGCTATGAAACCTAGGAAAGTTTAGGTAGAAACAAAAATGCTAGTTTTCTAAACAAGTGTGGTCTATCAACTGACACTAATTAGAAAGTCTTTCTTCAGATTTTATGCTGAACATAACCTTTTTCTCCCTTCCCTCTTTCTCCTCCAGATGCTCATTTTTAGCATGCTCCATACGCATTGAAACTAACAGTCAGCATTCTCCATAATTATATTCTACTTAAAAATAAATATTTCTTGCTACCTGAGGAAGAAAGTTTTCTCTAATACTATGAACTGTCTGCTCACAGTTAGAGTGGGCATACAGAAAAGTCTTGATAACTTCCTGTTTATAGTTTTCCAAGTCACAGTTTATTTGTACTGGAACCACAAATAGGCAAAACAATTCTCTCAAGTAACAGCATTTAGAGAACTAAGCAATGAAAAATAACAGCAGTGCATGAAGATAGATATTAAGTCATTTTATATAGGCATGAACAAGTCACATGAGAAAGGCAGACTCGGATTTTTTGCTTTGTGGAGCTTTTTCCTTGGAAGGATTTCTGTACACACTAAAATTACAATGAACTTCAAGCATGCCAAGATTTGTTAGAGTTCTTAAGCCGCAAATTCCTTTTAAAACTAAAACTACAGTTATGTTCCCAAATGGAGGGAAATAGTGCCTCATATAGGAAAGGTTGTCTCCGGTTACATTATGAAAAAAATATGTCAAACTACTGAAAGTCCTTTCAGCTGTTTCAGGGTAAATGTGTTAACAGTGCAGAAAGATTTCTAAAACAACGTATCAAAAGGCCAAAACAACCCTAAGTTTACCAAAAAATCTGTTACTCTCACATATTGCATGCTCACAGCCTAATACCTTTTGTTCCTTTCTTCTTAACTCCTGAAGTACTCAGTTTCACCCAATCCCATTAGTTCAGGAACAGTATTTTACCTACAGCTTGAAGGTCTAATTTATCTTTCCTGATGTAGAAGAAAAATGAAAATCTTATGCAACATTTTTGTTGTTTAAAGGTGTTCTTCAACCTAAACAAAGAATGTGATTGTAAGTCCTTCCATTTCTCTCTCTCACCAATAAGCAGGACTTATATAACACCACAGGAATCAACAAAATGAGTAGCCAAACTACAGGGTATCAACCTGTATCAGATATACGGAAGTACGATTTGAAGACACAGACATAAAGTTAGATGAACCTTTTTTAGATAAAATACTTCTCTCTACTTATTTTTATAAAGCAGAAAGGAGTGATAAGGACAACTGACGAGACATAACTCAATAGATGTTTTATAGACCTTATGAATTAAAGACTCCTTCCAAAATACCATTCACCAGATGACACTTCACTTAAACAATAGATAACAAACTTCAAACTCTGAATTGTCTCTCAAAGGAAGACTGAGTTTTTTATTGTTACTCTTACCTGACTCTGATGGAGGAAATTCAAAAATTCAGCACACTAATTCCCCCAGACTTCCTTCTGCTCAAGAGATAAGAGTGACAGCTTTGCCTCCTAACAAATGCCACTATAGTTAGGTGATCTTTCTGCATCTCTTCTAGTATTTAATGAGGATTGAAAACATTTCTTTGTCTTTCACTGTTGCCAGGAATTTGTGGCACAATGGAAATATCCACAGATTTTATTTTTAAACACAACTCAGTTCATAGCTACTTGTTTACTTTATCCTCTCTCCATATAGTTAGATGCTAAACACATATGCATGATGCCCTAAGGTCTAAATATTATCAGCCTGCACTCCTCCACATGATTCTGCAGAAGCTGAGAGATCAGTTCCTCTTAAGAAAGGAGAGGGCACAATGATTTCCACCACCACCCTTTTTTTTTTTTTAATTTAGGTACGTATGTCTCCTTTCACTTTCTAGATTTTCCTAGATTTCTTTATTCAACATACACTCCCTTGATGGGACTTAGCATACAACCAAAGTAATCACCACTACTGTGTTTTTCTTCCCCTCTCAATTATGATGGAAAAGGACACTTTCATTAGACGAGTTCTAATGAGAGATGATGAATCTATACTACTGACTACCCAACTATCCACCTATCAGAGGCAACGTGGTAAAAAGTCTTCCGGACAATTTTATGGAACTAATGCTACCATCACACATACTGCATAAACTCCACAAAAGAATCACTGACACTGAGAAGAAACATCATGGAGCTATTGTCTTATTGAAAATCCAAATATATGACACATCTGAGTCAATTGAGTGCATTATGCATAGCAAAATTTACAACTGTGAATTTTACAAGCAACCTGTTCACCTTTCAAGATGTTTGTATGAAATAATAATGCAGACTGCTATTCAGTGTGAGAAGGTGATAAATATTATTACAGCACTGGAGATCTATGGTTATGAACAAGGAATTCATTGTGCTATGTGCTGCACAGGAAAGACAAAACAAAATTTATTTCTACCAAGAGAAAATCCACAATCCAAGACAAGAAATATATGGATTTACAGAGAAAGGAACTGAAATTAGTCATTGTAAAAGGCAGCCATATCAACAAAAAGCACTGCTAAATTTTGTGAAGAGATTGATTTAAAGGTACTGAAAAAGGCTTTAAAGGAGGATGATGAGTTCTGCAGATGCATATAGGAAATCTCTCCAGCCATAAGAAACAATATCAAACAAACAGCTGAAAGAGGTAGTCTGAAAATTAAAAAATGAATAATGAAGATTGGTATTGCAGGCTGAATGTAGGCAAGCACAGATATCTCAAAGCAGTAAATCAGAAATAACCAATGGGTTGGGATAGGTTAAAAAAATTAGTACAGCTTAAAGGAACAGAGCAACAGATAGAGATGCAGATGGAAGAATGGCATCTAGCATCTCATCACTTTGATAACTTTTTTTGTATAGCAAACTCAGTGAAGATAGATAGGCCAAAGCTGCAACTATCAAGTTCAAGAAAAATACACAGCGGCACATCAAACAGTAAAGTGAACATTTAATAAATTACAGTTGAGTGGACATACAGATAGAGAAGAATAGATTCCAGAGATGTTACAGAGTGAAAAAATAACAGGTAGGATACCATCCTCAATGTTAATTATACCAGAAAAGATAGACATACCACCTCTGGATTACAGCTGGGTATTGACAGGGTGGTATAGAAGTAAAAGATGTTTTCGACAGAAGGGATGCTTAGGTCAGATGGAGATCTGTGAATTGTTTGTATAAAGATGATAACTGAACTTCTGTTTGTAGATCTATTCTACCTTCTCCTAAAGAATGTACAAAAAGAGAAAAGAAAGACAGGGTCCTATAAAGTCTTCATAGAAAAAGGAAGAAAAGGAACAAACATGCAAAAGAAACTAGAAATTGTTAGAAAGGTAGAACGAAAAGCAAAGACCAAATGAAAGATGAATGTTTCAAGAAAGCAAGCAAGATTTTATGCAAGAGGATGGCAGAAAACTGAGTTTTCGTTAGAAAAGTCATTAGTTGTTTGGCAGCAGCAGTTTTGGTCGACTTAAAGGAAAAGCAAGACTAAAGTGAACATCGGAATACCAGAAAAAATTCCAGACTTCACAGGAATATACTGCAATTTAGATGACAATGTTTGGCTGATACATAGAGAAAAGAATTGCAAACAATGCAAAACACTCAGATGTCTTATCTGGAGTAAGAGGACTCTATGCTGATACATAATTGAGGAACATTTACACTCTGAACTGCATGATTGTTATTTTCACAACGGAAAAACATCTTGAGATATTTGTCCTCAGTTCCATGCTGTACTTTGTCTCTCTGGTACAATAGGATACACTGGAAGAAAGCCATAAAAGACTGATGGTGATTACTAGAGGCAGTTTAGCAGCCTCAGTGTTGCTCTAAGACACGAGTTGTATAGTCCCAATCAGGCATCCTGTTTAACACGTTAATCGTATACAACCATCCACATGAGAAAGCAGGAGAAAAAAGACCACCATCATAGATTTAACCTACAAAAGACAACACTATAATCAAGCTTCGCAGTCTTCTAAAATGCCAAAGAAAGTTTAGAATTTTAAACTACAGACTTTATACCTGTTGCTTGTTCTCTCTGAATTTTCATTTTCATAAGACAAAAGGTCTTTTATATATTGATATAGTCATGCTCAGTTACATTAGGCACCTGCTGAGCATCAAAATCAGGTCTAGAAGTTGATTGAAAGATCTTAAAAATTATTGGCTAAAATGATTAGATGTTTCATTCTATTTTACTACAGGTACATTCTATTTCTTCAATCATGGTGAAACAAGACCAGGAACAAGAAAAAGTCAGATTCTTGTATTCTGTTAAAAAGGATCATGGGAGTCACTGAAAGTTTATTACAGTCAGACACGACAAAAGCAGCACAAGAGAGTGTCATGATGAACCTTCACATGCAATTCCTGCTCCTGAAGTAGAATTCATTCAATTATTCAGAAATGTCTGGAAGAACTACTCTTTGCACAGAAATTATGGTAACTAATCTGGTATTTTTAGCTAGCAAAAAAGTATTTCCAAAAAAAGTTAAAATAGTTTCATAATATGAATCGGTTTCAAGGCTCATATTTTGATAATTTCTCTCCAAAACCTTGTAAGTTTCAAATGTGACAGGTAATTACTTTAAGATAATTTTTGCACCTTGATACTGAACACGGCTGTTCATGAATCCAACTACAACCCCTCCTTTTAGATAAGAAAACTATTTATCTCAATGTATTATGCAAACACAATACCACATTTTTGCTATTTGATGAGTAAAACCACAATTTAAATATGCCCTTTATTGTAAAATTAATATAATGAAGATCCTTTATCAACTTCAGTCTTTCATAATTTGCCTATGAGTTTTAAGCTAAATTTCACCATAATTAGTGCATGGATCCAAAATGTCCATCATCCACCCCATCTCTGTTCCAAAAAAACCACTCAGAATGAAGTTGGAGTATATTTAAAACACATGCTGGAAATATTGACTGTGCTTTTAATGACTTTCTAATTCTCAAACATGTAATATGTTAAAATTCTCCTCATGTCCAGGGCAGAAAGCTGTTCTAGAGCTAATTCTGATGGCTTAAAACACCCGTTTTCTTCTCTATATAGTAATCACATTTGTGTTTTTACCTGTTGTCAGGCCAAAGTTTGTAAAAAAATATTGTCACTACTTTTATTTAGCTCTCTGTTGAAATGATGTGGAAGATACAAGCTCTGCCTCTTTCCATAGTCTCAACATTCAAGTTTGACAATTTTGATAAAAAAAGACTACGTAAAATGCAGTACACTGGAAGACTGCAATTTTCAGAAACACGGGAGCTGTTCTTCTGAATAGTGCCACTCACAATACCAACAGACTTTTGTAATATTTCATTTTACCTACAAAATAGCAAACATTAGCATCTTTGATTTTATTGTTCACAAAGAGTTATGGAAATGTCCTTGGAATCTTACAAATAAGAAGAATTCCACCCCCCCCCCCCCATGCAATGAAAAAGTCATTACTACACTTTTAGAATGCCTGTATTATCAGAACTGGAATCACATGCCTGTGTTCAGTTTTATTTGTTTTCACATAGCTTCAGTATTATTTCTATAGTTCTGACATACACAGATGGTTACGTGAAGAGGTACAGATGAACACAGTTTATCTCTGTTAAGAGATCTTCATTAGGAAGTACTTTGAATTTTAAAGCTTTTCTATTCTGGAGTTTTAGATATTTTCACTCATATTGCAACACTGTTCAAGTTGGGCCGATTACCACAAGTTAATCACAATTATATTTCAGTCAAGTATTTGAGAATTTAACACTTATTTTAATTTTGTCATTATTTCAGTGCATCTATTGTAGCATAGAAATTCCTACACAGTACCTTAATTTTCTTTTCATCCACAGATTTCTGAATACGTTGTCTAAGAGGTTTTGGAGAAGATCCATTGGATTGTGCTGGAGATCTATATTTAAAAGAGATAAGTATTTAGAACATGGAAAAGCAACTACTTAAGAAACATAGTTACCATACCAAGTTCCTCAGAAACATGAAGGCACGTATCTTCACTTTCCAAGCCTTACTTTTGTTTTCTCCCTTCCTAAGTAACCACATGTACTGTGACAAGTGAAGACAGCAGAAAGAGAACAAAACTACAGTTCCAATTTCTGGTATCGTTTTGTAGTATGTTTACAGTAATGTAGTCCTGCAGCCACAGTATTATTATTTGTAGTGCTGGTGATGAGTTACCAAGTCACCATTCTACTTATATCCCCTTGAATAGCATCTGATTGACATCCGGAATAATTTTCCTCATATTTACAGATTTTTTTCAATAGAAACACTCACACAAAATGCTTCCACCCTCCTATATTTCAGTATGTGAATAATTACCTACATTAGAGAAATTTTGATGCATATAATGCAAAAAATTATTGATGCATATAAAAGGGGATTTTTTGCTCTTGGAATGAGAACTAATCTGTACATCTCTGTTTATATGCTTCATAGCAGGCCAGTGTGCATACGAGGACAGTTAAAAAAATAGCTAATTCTTTATTTTATTTTTCAGCTAATTTTGTTCAATTATTCCATAAATAAAATTTACTTAACTCCTTTATTTTATTAATTTCTATTTTGTCTGTGGTGCAAAATTTCTGCAGGACCACACAATGGTTTTGCTATTTAAATTGACAAAAATATGTAACTTCAGCATACTCCTGTCTATGCTGCTGTTCTGGTTCATGAGCTCTCTTTGTAACCTGCAACAACTAAACTCTCAGCATCTCACTCTTCAAGCAACTAATGATTCCTCAGGATAATTGACTGATTAAATCATCACTGCTTCTCCAGTGCAATGGTAGTTTTCTTTTCAGTGCACACAGAAACATGGTTTCAATATATTCATTTTGTACAGCAGATCAACATGGGTATTCCTTCAATAGAAGGAAAATTTAAAAAACAAGAAAAGACATGAGCAAGAAGTAATAACTGGATTTGACATTAAGAGGATAGGAAGATGACGGGAATGATATAAAAAACAGCAGCAAACAAAAAGTTGCCCCAAATCCTGAATACCCGCTGAACACGCAAAATGGGAAAACCAGAACTTCTATTGCAATATCTACGAAAATACTTAAACCATGCTCAGGCAATATTTGACTCTAAAACATAAATAATATAATTAATTTATCAGAATCACCTTACTCTGATTTCAATATAATCACTACATTTTTATGTTTGGTTATAAAAATTTTAAAATACTATTGGAAAAATAGCACACTTCTGCCTTGCATGCAGCTCAAAATTAAAAAATAGCAAGAGAATTTTATGTGAATTTCTATAATGTATATTTAAAAAGAATATTTTCCAGAAGACTGAAATAAGGTGCTTAGAGAAGAAAAATATTTGATAGATATACTAAAAGACAGGTTAAGTCAGAAAAACTTCAGCTCGGTTAGGATTTCTAAAACATTGAGAACGTATTGTATTTTCGGTTTTCAAATACTCATGCATTTCACAAATTACAATTAAAATTATTTTAATTAAAGAAAGCCAACAAAATGTTAAACAACACAGTAGCCGCTTCTTATCAGCAGCTTTTTGCAGGATTTCACTACAGAGAGATGACTCTACCCAACTGATCTAGAAGTTCATTGAAAGAAGAAACTAAACAAGAAAAATTCCTGAAATACTGAAGTTTTGAAAAAGAGGTGGTCTCATTTTATCCCCGTCTTCACCTGAAAACTAACAGTGCTCTGTCAAACTGACCAGAACCCAGACAAACCTACTCACAAACTTCAAATACATTTTGGGTTTCTTCAGTAATGAAATCTCTAGAAATTACAAAAAGCATTGTGGAAAACCTTAAAAAAACCCAACCTCCCATGTGATCAAACACTGTAAAACAATAATTACCATATGAGGTGATCAACAATCTGATACACAGAATCAGATTACCAAAAAGAATCTGAGAACTGCAGCAACATTTACTGCCAAGTGCACTGCATTTATCCTGTAAACTGTTCTAGATTTACTATTAACCATAGGTTGGCAAAAAGACTGCAAACACTCTAGATCAAATATATGAAACATAAGCACTAATAAAAAAGTACTGGACCATAGAGGTGCCTGTACTCGATGCAAATTAGAGGGACAACTTAGCTATTACTCTGTGTAGAATTAAGGTGTTCAGCATTCTTAAAGCAATTGCCACCCTACAGTTAAGCTGCTAGAGAGATGCAAACCAGAAATTTGATAAAATTTGAGAACAGGTGATGTTGCAAGTTTTATTTTAGGTTTTTGCAAATATTTTTATTCCTTTAAAGAATTATTTAGAATCATAAATTCAATGCTTTGAATAAATTACTTCTATATCAAAATTAAATGGAAGCACACAAATAATATTACAATAATTATATACTGGCAAATAAAATCTAAACCAAATTGACGACTAAGAAATACTAAGGAAAACACAAAAATTGTCCTGACAACAGTATAAATTCCCAGACAACATTACCTGCTTACACTACACCAAGACACCTTTAAGTCAAACAAACGTCT
Organism: Buceros rhinoceros silvestris; assembly: GCF_000710305.1. Lineage (NCBI taxonomy): Eukaryota > Metazoa > Chordata > Aves > Bucerotiformes > Bucerotidae > Buceros > Buceros rhinoceros. Next base: position 35,642 of record NW_010429573.1, read on the forward strand.
TATCCTTTTAGGGAAAATTCAAGAAAATTAATTCATTTAAAAAAAATGAAATTAGGTAAATGAAACCAAAGCATTCAGTAGGCATTTTTATTCAGAAGCTAGTGGTTTTAAACACATTTTAAATTAAAGAGTTACTTAAAAATAATGTATCAAGATTTCCAGCTCTGAATAATAGCAGTGTTTAATTCAGAATTCAGGTGGGCCCTGATTCCATTCACGTGGAGCATTAACCTAAATCTGATTAAGCTCCTTTTCGTTCTGATAAAAATACCTCCACGGTGAGGTTTGTTAAATTAATGACACAATTTAAAAAGTGATGTGGATCAATTTTCCTGAATCCTTAGTAATGGAAAAATAAGGAACCAAAATCAGGGTTATGTTAAGCTAATGACATAGAAATGTATAGCTACAGCTATCTACAGAGATTTGAGAGGTGAGATTCCATAATACGTTGTTTACAAGCTACTTTTTATCTTGGAGGTTATTAATAAGAATTCTAAATAAATGTGTAATGTGATTAATTTTAAGTTTTATTAGAATGTGCTTGTTCTCTTGGTTTCATAAAGGAGGTAGAATGATAAATCTAATAAAACTCAAATTCTTTGCCTTTCAAGGATCCTTCAATTTAGGACCCATCATTTACTATTATCCTCAGAGTTTTGCACCTGCACACTCTGATAGTGCTGTTATGGTGGGCTCTCATGGGAAATGACCACCACCAATCTAAGAAACACCCCTTTCTCACCCTCTTTC
>NW_010429573.1:36491-44969 GCF_000710305.1 Buceros rhinoceros silvestris
TTTCCCTATTCTTTTCATTGTATCTCTTCTTTACTGTTAGGGAATCCAAAAATATGCACGCACAGCGCCACGCAGTCCCTGCACTAATGAACAGATGCTCCAGTCACAGCTAAGGGCACCAAAACCAGGGACTACCAATAAGGGGTTTGAGCAGGTCCTTACGAAGACAATATTGTTACCATGGGAAAAGCACTATTATCACTGTACTTCAGAGGATTCTTGTCTGGGAAACTAGAGTGCTTTATTTCCCAGCTGCCCATTAGGGAGAGTTTTTTCTTTCCTCTCCCTCCTCTTTTGATTTAATCTTCCCCAAAAGCAACTTTCATCATTAAGAGTCAATGTATGCCATCAGCTACAAACCCTGATAATAAATCTTCACATATGTGAATTTGTTTCAACATCCTTCATGCAATACTATCTTGTCTGGTGGAACTGGATATGAAAAACTATTTAACTATTTAAAAATACCTCCACAAAACAATTACTATGTAGGAAAAAAACCAGGATATAATTAAAAAAGCTCTGGTGTCATAGCTAGACAACGGAGGCATCTTCAAACTGAATAGTAATCGAATTAGTTACTGAACAGACAGTATCTGAACTCAGGAGTTCAAACTCAAGAGGTGACCATTTGGAAGGTTTCCTGTAAAGGATATTCCTTTAGGGGTTTTATGCAGCCCAGAAACACTAACTCAAAACGTCCATATTACAAAAGTATCTCAAAGATACAGAAAATGTGAATGAGAAGGTAGAACAATTTCAAGAATCACAGAATGGCAGGGGTTAGAAGGGACCTCTGCAGATCATCTAGTCCAATCTCCCTGCTAAAGCAGGTTTCACAGGATCATGTCCAGGTGGGTTTTGAAAGCCTCCAGAAAAGGAGACCCAACAAGCTCTCTGGGCAGCCCATTCCACTGCTCTGCCACCCTCAAAGTAAAGAAGTTTTTCCGTTTGTTCAGATGGAACTTCCTGTGTTCCAGTTTGTGCCTTGTCCTGACACTAGGTGCCACTGAAAAGAGTGTGGCCCCATCCTCTGGACACCCGCCCTTTAGATATTTAGAAGCATTGGCAAGATCCCCTCTCAGTCTCGCTCTTCAAGCTAAACAGATCCAGGTCTCTCAGCCTTTCCTCATAAGAGAGATGGTCCAGTCCCCTTACCATCTTTGTAGCCCTCCAGTTAACTCTCTCCAGTAGTTCCTTGTCTTTCTCGAACTGGGGAGTCCAGAACTCGATACAGTACTCCAGCTGCGGCCTCACTAGGGGATAGTAGAGGGGCAGAAGAACCTCCCTCGACCTGCTGGCTGCACTCTTCTTAACACATCCCAGCATTCTATTGGCCTTCTCAGCCACAAGAGCACACTGCTGGCTCATGGTTAACCTGTTGTCCACCAGGACACCTAGGTTCTTCTCTGCTGAGCTGCTTTCCAGCAGGTCAACCCCTAACCTGTACTGGTTCTTGGGGTTACTCCTCCCCAGGTGCAGGATCCTACACTTACCCTTGTTGAACTTCATGAGATTCCTCTCTGACCAGCTCTACAGGTCACACTGAACGGCCACACAGCTTTCTGGTGTATAAGCCACTCCTTCCAGTTTTGTATCATCAGAATTTGAAATCGTTCTAAGAAGGCATTTCCCTTACACCTAACCTCAAAACAAACCACTTTGGTCATTTGCTTTTAGCAAGTAATATCAATGTTTTTTCAGCTTCTCAGTATAAGATCTTTAAAAACAAACCCAACAGAAATACAAAAAACCTCCTAGTACTTACCTGAAAAGTGTCAAAACAGAGGTGATTCCAAACAAATTTAAGCTTTCATCATCATATAATAGTTCTGCCTTGTTCTGGGTAGGAGGATTGACAGCTTCTTCATCCAGAAGAACCAGTAAGACCTTTACAGTATCTCTGCCACAATACGCAGTGCCATGATTTATGGCATGCAATTTTGGCTGAAAGTAAATAAAATTAAAACATGCAACAGGAAAGGTCAACAAGTCAGACAAACAACTCGCCTCCAAAAGCAACCCATAAAAGCATAAGGTGTGAGCATCCTCCCCTTCCCTTTTGCAGTAAACACTTACAGAGAATCTTCCCATAGGAAAGTTTCTTCCTCATCCCAAGCAATTCAAAGAGTTTAGATCACTGCTAGCTGGAGGTATACACTGATGAGCAAGTCACACAGATAAATATACAAATCTGCGATGAACCCATGCAGCAGAAATTAACATATTTTATCACAACTAATTTAAGTGCTATGGGGCACACAAACACATTCTGGTAAAGACCAACTCCTCTGACTAACTGAATCTGCTAAACCAATTGGTTAAAAGTGAGATTTCCATCAAGATTTGACAACAGAGGTACTTGGCACAATCTGTTGTTTTTTGGAACACGATTTGGATTTCCTCACAATTTTTCACAATAATAAAGAATTCCTTGAAGAAAATAATAATCCACATCTGGAAGCGCTCAGTCCTACAGTGTAGCAGTAAAGACATAACACTCCATATCCACTATGGGACAGCAAGAATTACAAGGTTGCTGTATTTTTCTTTAAAAGTACTAGGAGTCTCACAGAGAAATTTAGTGCTTAATACACAATACTGGACTTGAAAAACTATAATATTTCTTATTTACCATTACACAGAAACATCGAATAGCCTGACTTTGTTCAGAAGGACAGGACAAGCAATGAACTGCATTTATCTAATCAGTTAACTGCCTTTAAACACAGCCTTGAAAAGATCAAATTCTATTTCTCTCCCTATTTGATTACATCAATTAGTGTATGTAGCTTTCAAGAAACCATAGCAACAGATGTCAGTCAGTTACTATAAGTTATAATCAATAGCTAGAAATAGCAATTACAGAAACGGTTGTTACTTGGCTTTACAGAATTGTCCTATTTCAGTACCATTTAATTTCCTCAAAATTTATTCTGAACCTCTTCAGTCATTACATCACATCATAGATTTTTATAAAATGTCATGTGTGTCACAGTAAATTTGTCTTAATGAGAAAAGTACAAATTTGGCATCAACTTGACTGATTATACACAAAGAAAAAAAAAATAATCTAACCACCTAATTGCCAGAAGATGACCTCCAGAAACCTCATGCACTAAAACAGTGGCTTGGTGTACTAACCATGGACTAAAATCCTATTGTCCAAGGCACAATAAGAATTTTAGGCAAGTCAACAATCCCCTTCACAAAAATCTTGTTTACTAGTAAGCTTAAAATCATGATTCAAATTAGTTTGTCAAGAAAATAGCTGTTTGGTCTTTCGAGTGGCCATTAGCTACTCACAGACTACCCTGGTTAGTTCCAGAAACACCAGCCAGATTCCATTTACAGTAGTAATTTTCTCAGGAAGAAATTAATCATAATTCCTGTTAGTCACTCATGCAGGCTTCAACACAAAGTAGCGTTTCCTGCTGCATAAAGTAATAACTTTTCCTGGAGCTCTAGATTCTTATAAAGCAGGTATTTGCAGGAAAACTGAGCAATGATGGAATAAAACTGCCACTGCCAGAAGAAAACCAAATATTTTTCTAATAGTCTTTTCAGGTAGATTTTATGTGGAAGCAGCCTTCCCAGGAGCTGGTGGAGGCATAATGTTCAGTTCTATAGTTAAGATAATGTTTTAAATCTGTGCTCAAAGAAATGATTCAATCTCTTATGCGTGAAAAAAACATAACCTACCAAAACCAGAACTTACTCTGAATATAGAACAATTTTTCTAAAAAATTATAGCATTGGGGTTTGAGAGTTTCTTTATAAAGTAAAAAAACAAAACACAATAAAAAAAATCTACATATTAAATTCAGCACAAAACATTAATCTTTGCTGTCCTGAAATGTTAATGGAATAATACAGATACTCTAATTTTTTCATACAGCTCAGATTCATTTGGAAAAGTTATAGGGATTTGTTTGGTTTTTAATAGCAATGTATCCCCTCTATATGGTCAGTAAATTGTTCTGGCACAAACTCCATGAAAATATTCAATTTTATGTCAGTCACTTAACATTTGCCTAAGCTCCATTTTTGACCCGTCAACAGTTGAAGGCTGACATATTTAAGAACAATCATTAAAATATACCTTCATCACATGATCTTCACAAATTTCATTTAGATTGAGGAAAAGAATTGCTCACACCAAAATCAAAATGACATCATCACAACATCGACAAAGGCAGATAATTTACAGAAACAAAAACTCCCCACAAGTATTCCACTCTCTAGTAATGTTCAGTTCACATTCTTCTTGTAACCTCTCCCAGTTACTGTCCTTATCTCTAATTCCTCAGGCATCATATTGGGCCCCACAAAGGACCATGGCGGGGTGACCTTGGCTAGCCATCAGGTGCCCACCAAGCAGCCCAGTCACTCCTAAACAGGACAGGGAGAGAAAACATGAAAAGCTTGTTGGGTTGCAACAAGGACAGGGAGTTCACTTATGAATTATCATAATGGGCAAAACAGACTTAAGGAAATTAATGTAATTCATTGACAATTAAACAAAATAAGACCCCTTTCTTCTTCCCGGACTCAACTTCACTCCCAACTCTTCTACCTCCTCCCCATCAGTGGCAGAGGTGGGTGGGGAATGAGGGTTGCAATCAGTTCCTAGCACTTAATTTCTCCTGCTCCTTCTTCCTCACACTCTGGTCCTGTGTGTGGTGCCTCCAATGGGATACAGTCCTTCACAAACTTCTCCAGTGCAGGTCCTCCTCATGAGCTGTAGATCTTCAAGAACTGTTCCACCAGGGTTCCTTCCACAGGATGTTCTTTCAGGAACAGACTGCTCCAGCATGGGTCCCCCATGTGGTCAGAAGTCCTGCCAACAAACCTGCTCCAGCATCGGCTCCTCTCTTCACAAGTCCTGCCAGGAGCCTGTTCCAGTGTGGGCTTCCCACAGGGTCACCCCAAAGGGTCATCCACCTGCTCCAGTGCAGGGTCCTCCATGGGCTGCCAGGGGACAGCCTGCATCACCATGGTCTTTGTCACAGGCTACAGGGGAATCTCTGCCCTGGTGCCTGGAGCTCCTCCTCTCTCTCCTTCACTGACCTTGGTATCTGCATAGTTGTTTCTCTCATTTGCTCTCATTCCTCTCCCCCAACTGTGGCTGCATAGTGATTTTTCCATTTCTTAAAGTGTTACAAAGGTGCTACAACTATCACTGATGGGCTCAGTTTTGGCCAGCTGCAGGTCCATCTTGCAGTCTGCTAGAACTGGTTGTCTGACATGGGGGCAGCTTCTGCTGTCTCTTCACAAAAGCCACCCCTGCAGCCCTCCCTGCTACCAAATCTTACCTCACAAACCCAATACAGCACTAGATTTGTCAAGCCAAGCAGCACATCAGTCACATCCAGACCACAGTCATCTTTGAGGGCTCTTAGTTACATCCATACTGTGGGGAGTATGAATGTAGTGCAGTGAGTAAGGTGAAAAGAATTAGCTTAAAGACCATCATCCTCTGCTATGTACTCAAGTTTCCTTACTGAGAAGAACTATAGTACAACCTGTCCATCCACAAGTAGATGGTATGTTCCAGCAATAAATTAACTTAAACTGAAGAATTGGCAAACACTTCAGTATAGAACCACAGATGCGCAGTAACATAATTAAGTTCATAAGCTGCCCTCAGATGCCTAGTTTGAGAACAATATTAACTTCACAATACATTCAAAGTATTTAACCACATTTCCTAACAACATCAGGATGCAACCATCTTTGCTGTCTTCTGTTCAACAAGGATACTAGTAAACATTTCTACATGTATATATCGAATATATTTATTCCAACTACTCAGTGGAAACACACGTTCAAAACAGTTAAATTAGCCACTAGGGTCTGGCTAGTTTTAGCTCTCATAGAAAAAGAAAAGGCATATTGCAAATCTGATTAAAATTTCTTTAAAATCTTGTGTTCCAATGGGTTATTCCACTGATTTCACAAAGCAAAGCGTTATAACAATGTACACATATTCAAAGGGTCTATAAATTTCAAAAAGTTCCCTAGACAAAAAAAATACATGACATTAGTTAATTTATATATCAACAATGTAAAATAAATTAAAGCTGGTTGATGTTTTCATCACAAGAAAGATCATAATATAAAACCTGAGTAGATTCAAAGTACAGAGACACAAATAGAAAGGCTGTGTTCTGCTCTCTACACCTGACTAAGAACTTGAAACTTGATTCCTTCCATGAAACTAAAATCATTAATAGTTTCATTAGCGTCTCAAAACACTGAAAGAGAAAAACTTACATGTTGATTGTTTGGGGTTTTATTTTTATTCCCCTTCTATTCCATATCTCACCATGTTTTGGACTTATTTCATATGTAACCTTACTTTCAATGCCCTACCCTTAGAAATACTTGATGCTGAGTCAATTAAAACCTGGGTATTTTAATCAAAATTACTGACACATGTTCTATAAAAATCAATTTTACTTTCATGAAGTTTTTTGTTTGAAAATTTGTTATACCTCTACTGTCCTGAAATTAGTGGTAAAACTAACAGTTATAAGTTCCTACATCTATAACAACTGCACAACCAAATTAAGTTTTGAAGAGTATTTTATTTACAATTTTGAGATAAGAAGTTAAGTTTAAGTAAATCAGCTTTTTTAAATCCACACTGTAATCCTCAAGTATAAGTCTTTCTACAAGTTTTAAACCGCAAGTGTAGAGGAAATTACAATGTTCTGCACTGTTAGGAAAAGGTAATACTCTATATCAAGTCCTTTAAAAAATAAAGAAACAAAACACACAAACGACATTTGCTTTCTTGTAAAGCTAAATAGTGAAAAGAACAAAAGAAGTCCCATTACCCGTGCTGGACTGACTCCAGTAGTGCTGGCAGTCAACACTTCATGTTGTGAATTGATAATATTTTTAATCTTCAAATCCAAATCTTGAGCAACTTCCTCTACTGCCTGACAGAAAGGATCCCCATTGCTTCGGCCTTTTATCAAATGCATCTTCACTGTTGACAGAATTCTACCCCCTGCAATTCTGAAAATAGGCACAGGGTCATCTCCACATTAATCTTGGCAGCACTTTAGTATACCTATTAGCGTTGAACATAGCCAGTCTTCACAGTTAATCAAAACTCTTCAGAGAACAGCTTTGATCTTCTAAATCAAACAGCAGTGTAGAAGTATTGTACAATATAATAGTTTGCTAAAAAAAAAAAGTTATAAGGTAATGAATTCAGCATTTAGTAGTATTCTGAGCTGCAACACAAAAAACAACTTCTCCATAAAAGTTCAAAGAAAATTACTTTCTTTAAACCTACAGTTGCTGTTTTGCTCATAAGCTGTTAAGTGTAAACAAAATGTTTCGCTGGAACAAGAATTCCAATTTAACAGCCTATTAGATTTTTCAGTCCTTTGTGCTTCATGAAAGTACTTCAAAATATCAATCTGCTTTCAATTTTATTTAAATAGATACTACTTAGACTAGATGAACATCACTGTTTGCCTTAATTGTACACACTATTAATCTCTTTTTTCATCAACTAGAAAGAATACCTACAGAAAATAACTTAGTAGTTTAATTATGAAATGTCCATGCAGTTTGACATCAAAAAATATAAATAACTGAATCTGATTGATAAAGGGCCTTTATTTCAAGTCTTCTTCTAGAAGGATAAGAAGGCATTTCTGAGTGCACTTAAACTATGTTTAGACTATTAATTTAATTTCATGGTCCTGTACCTTGAACCATCCACATTGCATGTATGATAAAAGACTTCTGGGATCCCTTCTGGATTAGAACTGTCCCCAGATCTGTCCCCAGTGAAACTCTTGAGTGTTTAGCAGTTACAGGTGTACCGATGATGCTCCAATAGGCCATAATAAAAGAACTACACCACGTCTTTCTCCTTCAGACCTGCAAGATCCACATGTTTAATAAAAAAGGAAATGCAAGAGGCTGGCAGGTAGATTGCATTATCCTCAATATGTTTAAAAAAAGAAAAAAGAAAAAAATAAGTTCTTGAAGAAACACAAGAAAAGCCAAAGATCTTGTGTCCAAAATATGGCTACAGGGACTAATGTTCTTGTGAAATTGTGCCTTGATTTACCCAGACCTGGTGAATGAGAAGCAGCAGTTACAATTCCAAGAATTTCACTGGCCACTTATAAGTGCATCTTTCCACTCAGGGGCTGAAAGTGCTGCCCTGAACAATGTTGCTCAAAAATAATAAACTAATTAAAAGCTTACAATGACAGTTAGTATAGTCCCATCATAACAATGGAAAAATCAAGTGTTAGGAGTCAATTGCTTATTTTGCAAGTGCAATGTGTGGTGAGTAGGTGCAAAAGCCACAGGGAGTTATTGAAGGTAGGAACTGCTAAGAACCAGTAAATTAGGTAGGGAATCACAGATCTTATCTCAGAGATGATCAAAAGGTATATCAAGACAGCAAACATCTTGACTACTTTAATGAAGATTTAGGGAAAG
>NW_010429573.1:45059-63014 GCF_000710305.1 Buceros rhinoceros silvestris
GGGAAAGACAGACTAAACCCCTTGAATTAAAAGCTCAATAATTTTGTATGGTACCTACACAAAACATTAAGTAAAAGACCGTACGCTCTCTCATTGCTGGAGTTTGGGCAAGTGAAAAAAGCATTACAAAAACCACCCAGCTCTCCTACATCATAATGCATCTCTTCCCAAGAGTTTTTTGAAGTTGCATGCTGTTTGGCAACTGTCAATCCTCCAGCCTTCTCAGAACATGTACCCATCATCCATACTGAAAAAGCTGATAAGATAAAAAAAAATATTGTAATCAAGATGACTCTCACCCCACCAAGCAATTATTTATCTTTGGTTTAGCACATGTAAGGATTTCACTATTCATCTGTGACATTTTGTCTTCCATTTCGCTATCTTTCTGCTTATTTTCCTCAATCTTTTCAGAATGTAGTAGTCTATATCTTTTTTTTAGTTCTAATTCATACGGGTTTATTTATTCCCTCCCCGCTTACTTTTTCACATATAGAGTTATTTTTCACCTTTGAATACCAGCTGATGCAAGAATGAAGAAAGAAATAAAATCACTCCCTATTTATTCACACACCCTGAACTCTTGAGCTGCTATTGGCACCTATGGTAGAGTTTTAGATACATCTATGATGTTGCAAATCACAGCTCTGCCAAAACCCAAAGCAATGGCAATAGCTTTATTACTCCAGGTGACATTGCCAAGAGTGACATGATGACTAATTTTTCAATCTCCTCCATGTTTACCATCTTCCTCCATGCTCCTGCCTACTTACCCTAAAAGGATACCTTGCAAATTGAAAGAAAGGTATATTTTGTACACATTAAATTCTGAAGACATATCTTAGAATTCTAGTTGGAAGAATCTCCATCAAATAAAATTCTGCATGTCTACATTCATATAAAATATAAAATAAGTGGGCAGAGCTAGGTAAGAATAGGAATTCAGTCAGAGGGAAACTAGTTTGTTTATATTGTTTCATGTTAAAATACAGGGAGGGAACTGGCCCAGAGACCTTGCTGTTTTGGCTTATTCTGGCTGAACAAGACTCCCATAAATAACTTAGAAAACCTGAAGTTAACTTGAAACTTTTTTCACTTTTTTCAGGTCAAAAGCAAATATTTCTACACAACTCTCAGCTTTTAACCTTTACAGATTAAAGATTATTCAATTCACGTTAGATTCGCAGGCTTGGTTAAACAGAAAAACCTGTGTTTTGCAGAAATTTAAGTGCAACATAGGTACTTTAAAAAAAGTTACCATTTGAAGTCTCTGCACACAGGTCAAGACTCATCCAGATCTTAGAAAGGACAATTAAAAAAAAAATGCTGGTGTACCTCTGCTCCAAAAACCACAATTCAGTCTAACCACAAGAGAATGAAAAGTTCATGGGGGAAAAAAAAAAATCATCCAGTGCAAGTTGTCAAGAGGTAAGAAAAGAGCACTGCTGAAGAGAAGTTCTGTCTTAGGGATGCATATAGGAACTGTAGCCAAGTCTCCTGATGTTTCTTGCCAATCTGCTTTATTTCCCTCAGCTCTAAAGTAACACTGTCCAAAATAATACCTTCAAATGAGAAAAATACTGCGCTGAACCTAGAATTCCAAGAAAAACAAACAGGTGAAGGGATTGACTGAAGTAGTCTTTGAAAATAGGTTCAGACCACAGATATTGTGAGCTCATCTACATCATTATAATTTCCACACATTTCCATACATATACATGTATGTACGCTGGAAAAAGAAGTATTATTATACATATAGTACTGCATATCAGTTAAGATAATGATGTCCTTAATTTAAATGCTATGCTCTATATGAGACTTGATTCCCTTGTAGCTCCTCACTGAGGAAAAAACCAAAAAACGCAAAATAAAGTGATAAAAACAGTTTCTATGTTTATTTTTTTGCCTCTACTACCCAATGCCAACTAAGGATATTTGCTATTAGAAGTAAAGTTCATTTAATCTCTTTTTCCCCCCATATTCCTCCTCCTTTTCCAGGAAAGAGTTCCAGTCCCCCATCAGATATACACAGTACTAACTGGAGCAAAGAAAAGGAAAAGTTTATTCATTCTTCAGCTAGATTTTATATAAACAGGCCAAGACATAAAATGCTGATCTAATGTGTGTGGATTAGTACTGAAACACTATGCCATAGCTTATGCCATTTTACATCAGCATAGGATATAACAACATAAGTTATGTTGTGAGGTTTGTTTTATTAGTCTTGAATAAATGTATGAAATACTTAATCCACCTCATTTGTACTATTTCATTAATATTTCAAAGCTTAATAGAAAGCCCTAACTAACCATGTCTAACAGTTTCAAAACTATAAAGATGAAACTATAAATTAACTCAATAAATACAAAAGTTCTATAAAGCAATCAGCTAAGTTACCAGATCAACTTCAGATCCACTAGTAGAATTTCATTGTTAGTAAGGTTTAAAAAGATTAACTAAAAGCATGAAGATAAAAGAAAAATGTGGTAAAAGTGCTACTTGGATTTTTTAGGGTTCTTCTGGGTTTTTTTGGGGGGGACAAGAAAGAGGTTGGTTTGTTTGGGTTTGGTTTTTTTTTTTTTTTTTTTTTTTTTTTTTTTTTTTTTTTTTTTTTTTTTTTTTTTTTTTTTTTTTTTTTTTTTTTTTTTTTTTTTACAGAAAGGAGACCCTATGCTGGATTGCTCTGATATTATTCTTTTATACATTTCTATTACATAGAAAATCAGTTGAACTTAGATGAACTTTAAATATCTGGCATCATACGAGAAAGAAATGTTTATATGAAGGGAGTAAGGTTGAAACTGTTGTCAACTTTGCAGTTCCTAACAGTTAGAAAGACAGCAAAGGTCTGTTTTGGATATGGAATTACATGGGCAAATTTTTACAGTAGCAGAAGTTAAAAATTTTAGTTCTTTTCAGTTCTGAAAGCAGAGCAAGAAACCTAACTGAATTCAAGAATGAACTTCGTATGTTAAACAGTCAGTGTGCCTGCTAACAAGCTTCCTCTGATGTTTTATCCAGATCATAGGCTGCTGACATGAAATATTCTAGGAAAAAGTGTTTCAGTCTCGCATCCATGGTCTTTTAAATCCTACCAAAGGAGAAGTCTTATCAAATCCAGTCAGCAGTAAATATCAGTCACTTACCACTATGACAGATGCTGTAAAATAGCAATTTTTATTTGTAACGCTAATAATACGATCTTCTGTTTAGAGTCATATGTGACAAAATGTCTTTGTTCAGCAAGTAGGAACTGAAAGAAACCTCAACTGGAAAACCCACTGCTACCTTCTTCCATGATAGAAATAACCAAATAAAATCCAGCAATTACAATTGCTAAAAACCCCTAACCCTTTAGAAACAACCACCCACCACTGTCTGGCAGGGAATGTTCAGACACAAAAGCCTGGATCCACAGTACAGTGGTGACCTTCCACTGAGTGCACCCAGCAAAGTCCAAATGAGACCAGCAGCATGTCTGTCTGGTATTATGGAAGTCCACAGCAGAAGAGACCTAGAACCAAGCACCCTCTCTCTTCTTTCATGGCCTGTACTATTCTTCATTTGCTACAATAGCTGGAAAGGGTCCAACAAACACTATCTTCCATTACACAGTCTCAATTTACATTTTTATTTCCTATCCTCAAAGGACAGGTGGGTGGGTGAGAGGAAAGCATGCGATCGCATAATTAAAGACTATGTTAATGCACGCATCTCAGGTGACTAAGACTTCACTGTCAGCCTCTAAGTGTCTAGTTTTACAGACAACGTTAACACTTTTTTTTAAATTATCAAGTTCCCAAACATTTTAGATCAACTGACATAAGGAATGGCTTACCATCTTCAGTATGAACCAGCACTAAAAGAGGAGAAGACAGTTTAGGTGGGATTCATTTCACCTGTCTTGTAGCCAGAGAAAAACAGATGTCTACATGAAAATAAATGAATCATATGCTAATAATTCTTTATTAGCATCAGTGTTTCTAAAAAATATTTTTAAAAAAAACTATAGTACAATGTCAAACTCTACCTGATAACTAGGCATTGTATAAATAGTATCTTTTGTCACTGGTTGCTTCTACTAAATGCTTTCTCAGATCTTGTGCCTGGTGGAACCCTTTTGCCTTACATCATCTGTATCACAATCCTACCTATTTCTATCTCATTTTCCTTACCAAACTGTCTTCTCTTACATTGAGGTAACTAATTTATAAGAAACCAACTGCGTACCTTGTCTATTTTGTTCCTACTGAGATTATTTCATAAACAAGCTTCTCTGCTTACCTAAAATCTAAATTACATTGGCAAGAGCTCTTCTTACAGAATTGCAGCCTTAGCATGTAAAGCTAATATGATGCAGAAGCACTTATTTATTGTCTGGAAATACATCTTGTGCAGAAAAGACTGAAGTAGCATACAAAAAGAAATTTGAGGATATGGACAATATTCAAAACCTGATAAAAAGCAGAACAGACTCCTGAAGCCTATTCCAAGAACAGAAAAGGCTTTATCAAAATTCTGTTATATTAAGGTCAAAACTTTTATTCATTCTTTTCAACTTCTACAAGAAAGGTGAAAACTTACACAGTGGGACAAGTGTTAAAACGGATTATAAACACCTACGGAACATGGAGTGGGAGGAGATCACAGCCATTTTCTTTGTTGGATGGATTCTTTGTATGGATTTAGGAAGCTGTTTTACAACTTCATAAGAACTGAACAGTTATCAATTTTTTAAATTTAGAACTACATGAAGAGAGTAGCAATCTAATTCTATTCTTTAACACAAAGAAGCAGGATGTCAACTAGAGCTGCATCTATCTGTGAAGAAGAATGGGACAAAATTTATGTAAAAACAATACAAATGCTCTTAACCAAGCAGTGACTGTGTTTCACCTAAATCCTGTGTTTTCTCTAATTATGTTATTTGCATAAATTTTTAAAAATTAGTAGTTTCTATTAATTTAGATTTCAAATTTCAACAATAAAATTGTATCAGTGAACTTATCTAGATCTTAAATATATCTGTAAAAGAAAGAATAACTATATCATAACACCCATAGTACTCAAAAACTCCACCTCAAACAATTGACACATGCATTATTACTCTAATTTTCTTAAACCACACAGAAATAAGTATTACAAGAAAACCCTATCTTAGGCCCTTCAGAGATTTGCAGTTCATTAGATCCACTATAAAAGCAAAGCAAAAAAGAATCCTGTTGCTAAGTGTTTTTCCATATTGCTGCTGAAGCTTTTGTTGAATTACCAAAAATTTCTATCTTTTAGCTTGGTGGGAGAAACCAGTGACTCTTCCTCAGGAAATGCCGACATCTAAAAGATCTGGTACCTTCCCAATAACTCATTAAAAAAAAAAAAAGAGTTGGTGTTCCATCAGTGTCTGCTCTCACCAAGATTAATTTTGGATATTCTCCACACCAAGCGGTGATCCTCAAGTCCAGTGATGTAGCTACTATAAAACTAAACAATATTCTTCTTAAAATAAGATTCTTCCTGAGCAGCCATGCGAGCTCCATGCTACAGTTCCATTGTTCCACCATAATATAACCAACTTAATAGTTTCCTCTAGACATTCCTGCAATTTACTGGAAAAATTGTAACTGGAATTATGAGCAAGGAGCTGTCGGACTGCTTCTCAAATCTGGATTAAAGGCAGGACATGGAAACAGATGAAATAGTAAGTTTGATATCTGTATGATGGCATAAGGGTAAAGATTTTTCAAACCAGCACTGATATAAAAGTGCCATAAAACCACGCCTCCACGTCTTAATTAAAGGACTATACTAGAATTTCAACATCTAGCACATAATGGTCAGTGTATTTCCCAGCATCAGCTTAAACTAAGAAGAAAAGGGACAGCAAATCAGAAAAATCACAATTTAATTAAATGCAGTATTGTACAGTTGGAGCACTTAAGATACCACACTTCAACTGTGATGTCTTAGGCCAGAGTTACCCTCACAAAAATCAGCATTTTTAACCAAAGTTTTCTGTTTTCTCACAAGTCCAATTTAAGCCACTCTTAAGTTTATATCAGTATTTCCATTATAAAGTCAAATATGTAGAGTAAAGCAGATAATTTACTTCAAAATTATGTTAAAGCATGTTAGTCTTTGAAGTAGCAAACATTTTCAGGGAAAAGTTTTTAAGAGTTTCATTTAAAACTAATTCTTTTTTCCTATAAAATCATTATTTTCTTACATAAGCCTTTCCGATATTCTTCTATTTCTTTGAAATTTAAGAACGTTAAGTCACAAGCACAATGTTTGTTAACATGGTAGAATGGTAATATAGTCTTAATTTCGGTCATTCTATATAATAAGTAACATTCACTGTAAATATATAAGCACAAAAATATTCTTCATTTCAATGATGCTTTGAGTTGAGAAACTAAGTTAGAGTGTCTAAGTTCTCAGTATTTTACTGAGAAACAGCACATTGCAAATACTCTTAAAGCAGCATAAAGGGATTTATCCAGTAAAACACAACAACAAAAAAAGTTTAGGAAGAATTAGAAGGAATACAAGCTCCTCATGGTTACAGAACAACTTTGTGGTAATCACCAAGACATGGTGGGGCAGTCTGACATCTGGAGCGCTGCAAAGGATAAAAACAACAAGCTCTTCAGAAAAGACAAGGTGGGGAAGTGCCCTCTATATATGCAGGAGCAGCATGGAGGTATGGAGGAGCTCTTCTATTGGACAGACAAGAGGTAATTGTAAGCATGGATTTATCAAGTGTAAATTATGCCTGACCAATCTGTTTGCCTCCTACAGTAAAATGACTGGCTTTGCAGATCAGGGGAAAACAGTGGGTGCTGTTAATGTTGATCATAGCAAGGCCTTCAACACTGTCAGAAAAACATTCTGAAGTTTGGATGTTACAATCTGGATGGATGGACAACTAGATGACTAAAAAACATGTTCAGAAGGCAGTAAACATGTACTGGATCTGGAGGCCAGTAACAAATGGAGTACCTTAAGGGCCTATCCTGAAACCTGTTTTTTGCTTTTAAATATATTTGGCAGTGACTTGGTGATCAAAATACATGCTGATCAAGTTTGTGGAAGACACCAAATTGGATGGAACGGTCAATATGCGTGAGGGCGGAGATACCCAAACAGATGGGAGGAATGGGCTGACAGGAACAGTATGTAATTCACAGGTCATGCAAATTCTTGGAAAGTGATAACCTTTTGCAGTGATACAGGCTAGGTAGCAGGTCTATGTAAAAGAACCCAGGAGTCTTGGTGCATGTTCAGCAATCTAACCATGAGCCAGGAGTGTGCCTTGGCAGCAAAGAAGACCAACAGTATCCTTGGCTGCATCAACAGTAGCGTAGCCAGTAGTCTGAGGAATGTTATTATCCCTCTCTAATCAGCACTTGCTGGACCAAATTTAGAATACTGCATCCAGTTTTGGGCCCCACACTCCAGGAAAGACATTGATAAACTGGAGCAAATTCAGCAGAGGACTGCCAAGATGGTCAGGGAGGCATGCCTTCTGAGAGGCAGCTAAGGGAACAGCTTGTTCAGTCTGGAGAAGAGAAGGCTTTGGGGGTATCTACTAACAGCTTTCCAATACCCACAAGAAGGTAACCAAGAAGATGGAGCAAGGCTTCTCATGTTGGCAGTTAGTGGAACAAAAATCGACAACATGCAATTGAAACAAGAGAGATCTCAACTTGATATAAGGGGAAAAAAAAACCTAACAACTTCTCATTACGAGGACACTCAAGCAGCAGAACAGATTGCCAAAAGGGAGATTGAAAACCTTCAAGGATGGAGACTGCACAAAGCTTGACTAGATAAAGCCCTGTTTAGCATGGCTGACTCCATAATTGACCCTGCTTTGAGCAGGGTGTTGGACCACAAAATTTCTGATGTTTCTTCCAACCTGAATTATTCTTTGATCTTAAGTTTAAGGTGTCCTATAGACAATGTTTTTGGACATGCTTGCACAACTTTCCAGCAACTTTAGAACACAAAACTCCAGAGATGTGTGATCGCTAACCAATTAAATCAAACATTCAACACAAGACCAGATAAAGTCTCATATGCTTTTTTCCTCAAAAATATTACTGCATCTCCAGATGCAATCACAGTTTCACAAAGGCAATATGTAAGAAATAGCATTTTCTATGTGAAGGGAAATCTCAATACACTATTCCATGTGCATAATCAAGTCAAGCTGTGTAACTTCCACAGCTGACTATAGAAGACTGCCCATGGACCTGAAATGAAGACCCATGCCAAAGCATCACAGTCGCTCAAATGCGTTGAATGAAACAAACAGCTAACCTTAAACAGCGACTAATGTGAGCTGTGCAATAGTGCCACCTAGTGGTCAGTGCTTACCACGAAGACACGGCCCAATTCAAAAAGAAAATTTACTGTTCACCTACCAACTTTGCTACTCTACAAAATCAGTGGGGACTTTTAAAGTATATATATGTATATGTACAGACCTCTATATGAACCAACAAGTGCGGAAACCAGTAAGACAAATGCCTTTCCATCATTCATTTTTAAGCCATGAACACATTTACCAATTTGAAAAAAATCATTCAAGAAGTAAGCTCTTCCCATATACAAGAAGCATTATTGTCTTGTGTAAAAGAAAAGGATTTCCAGAATGATGGATTAGTACTGCGCTTTTTCATTTATACTACCAGCAAAGAGTTTCCAGATCCTCAGGTGTATAACAATCCTTCACTTCACTGACAAATACAACATTGATGTTTCTTGTGAAGAAACAGTCATAAGTAGTAGCACTTCCCACAGCATCAGTGGTGATGGTGATGTGTTTGACATCAGTGGGCTTTGGTATTGGTATTGTATGTATATAATGTTATTATTTTCATTAAAGAAGTTTGTTTTCTTTTCCAATCCATAAGTCCCTCTCCCTTACTCCCTTTCTATGCTCCTTTGGGAAGGGAGAGGGGTTAACACAGAGCATCTGTCAGTCTAGTGGCCAGGCCAGCCCTAATCCATGAAATCCTATCAGATTTGCTTACACTTTTTGTATTTGGATCAAATCATCGCAGTTTCATTAAATTTCCACTCTGATTGACAGATTTCCCTTCCCTCATTCTCATCTACTGTTCAATTTCTTAGCTGAGTGATTTGAGGATGAGAAACACCTTTTCGTTACTCTACAGAGGTTAGCAGATACCGGGTTGCACCACACTACCTACTATGTTCAAAGTGTTCTTAAGCACATCCCATCCCTGTCCAACGACTTCAATTCTGTTTCTAGGTTTTCAAAGCAAAGAAACTTGACTCAGGCAGATTAAGAAAGCCTCTTTTCAACACGTGTTCCACAATGACCCCATATTTACTTGGCTACTTCGTATTTTATGCAAGATAAGTTTCCTAAGATGTCCACAGTAACAAGAGGAAACTGAAAAAAAGAGACTTCTAATCATTAAATTAAAAAATTTTTTAAAAATCAAAAAAATACTGCATTCTTCTTGTGGTGTTAGCAAATATTGAGACCCAGTTTTTGCAGCTCAGAGAAACAGAACCACCACAGGCAGGTTGATCAGTTTACCCTTAGATTTATCAGCAGGCTTCTGAAGAGTAAGCAACTGAAACTTTTGATGCATTGTTAAATGTTTTCATCTGCTCTTTAGATTGCAGTAGTAACTAGTATCTAATAGAACCAGATAAATGCGTGTGTAAAATTGCGTCTTCTGGAATGCATAATAACTGTCACATCACAGGCAGCGCATACACACAAGTTCTTGCTTGTATTGCTTACCAAACAGTGAAGAAAAATATCTTTTTGTTCACCAGTGTTGTGAACCTTACAGTTTCTGAGCTGTATACTAGTTTTATAATATTTGAGAACTCCAGCATATTAATGAAGATCCTTTCAAATACAGCCAACTGATTGGTATATTTCTGTAAGCACCAAGCTACTATATAGATACATCCATAAAAATAATTATAGTATTTTACATTGTGAGGTTATAAAGCTTATATAGAGTCCAAGAGATACTAGAAACACCACAGTACATTTAGCTTCCATTCTTTTTCTCACATGCCTTAAACAGAAGGGTCATTAATAAGATGTAGCATTTTATGTTACATTTTGCTGAACTGTACATACCTGAAAAAGTGGTCTTTCCACCCTAAAAAGTAAGTTCATGCACATAAATATTTTTTCATGTTTGATTTTTCTCAACATACACTGCCAGATAGGATTTCAATACAGAAAAAAGCATACATCAGATGAGTCAAAAGTTTTCTTTAATCACTAGCACAAACAGCACGTCTCTGGCATCCGGGATGTTAAAATGAAAGAAAAAGCAGAATTAAAACATAAAACAAAAACTGCAAAATTATTTCAGAAACACTTCCCACTTCAAGCTTCAGTGCAATCTGAACAGTAGTTTAAGTAATGCTTATGGTTTGCTTATAACATTTTGCTTTCAACTGTGTGGATTAGACTCAATTCAAACTAAACAAAGATTCTTTAGTATCAAGGACAGAACTATTACAGCTGATTTGCTGAAGTTTTGTAGAGAAAAAATACTGACTATAAATGAAAAAAAATTACTCATTTCTATAATGCCTAAGAAAATTGCTCTTCTATCTCTACTAATGCTAGCACTTACCAATTCAAATTCCTGTTACACTTACACTTCTCTCTAATCTCACATTTCTAAGCCCGCCCAAAAGACTAGCTTCAGGTCTTCCAAAATTCAAAGCCAGTGATGTAGTGACCTCACCAGAGCCTTCTTCAGAAAGTATTCTTACGCTTCATTTATGTAATTAAAAAGCAGTACAAAATAACTAACATCGTAATTTGTCAGCAGCAGTAAAGATCCCTTTATACAAGATTATATCCAATGAAATAACAAAAAGGAAGTAATAAATGAGCAAGAAGTAAAGCATGGATCAGTATATGTACTCAGTAGACCCACAAGACTGAAATCTTTGGAAGCTCATTTACAACTAAGGGACTAAACAAATAGCCATACACATATTGATCTGATAAAAAATTAATACAAAGAATAACCTCAAAAATCTATAATCTTACCCTAATTGTTTTTCAAATATTTATATTTTCTAATGAGTTTTAAGTTGTAAACATCTACTCTGAATTATTAAATAATTATTAGATTTTCTTTTTTCCACCTTCTTGAGACAGATGCACAAGAAAAAAAAAGGTGCTCAACATGATAAAAAATAACAGAAATTATAATACCTTGGATTTGAGATTTCACCAACAATTTCTTGCAGCTTGTCAATAAAATTAACAAAGTTCGAAAGTCCCTTTACATGGACTCTTAAAGGATCAAATGATGAAGATGCACACCCTCTTCCTCCAAGTTCTACAGTTCGGATAAAAGATGTTGCCATCTAATAGGAGAAATATTCAGAAATATGAAACTGTAGACATATGGGGAAAAGTATGCAAAAGATGGTGAAACAGGTGGCTGACAGGAAAAATAATTTAGCTGAAATCAATAGAATACCTCTTACTGGCAAGTTTCGTACTTCTCACTATAAATATTTGCAAGATCAATACTTAAATAGTGCAGCAGTATAAAAAAAAAAGGCAAAAAACCTCCACACAAGCCAAAGCAAAAGTGATCCAACTAACTTGCTATTTACATTGGCCTTTTGACAGCTTAGAAAAAACTTTATTAACACAGAGTATAGAATTTTGTTGTTGCTGTTGCTATTTAACTGCTCATGCTGACCTCACAAAAACCACTCTTACGTGCAGAGGGTTGTCTATGACCCAAGAACAATTTTAACATAAGCATGTAAAAGTTGACTTCAGTAGAATATTTTATTTCAGAGGTGCAAATAAAAATAATGTTTACTCAAAGCTTCTGAAAAATTATGACAGTTAAGGCTTCTATCATCACAGGTACCCAATTCTGAAAGTTTCCATGTATTTTCACATGCTATAAAGACACCAAAAAAAAAAAAAGATGTCCCAAAAGCAGTATGCCTAAGAGAACAACCTCTCAAATTCTAACACTCAGAATAAAAAAAAAGCTTAGGAGTTCTCCAGAAAGGTGAAAGTAAAGATAACAATCCAATACACTTGACACAGAAGCAGTAACACTAACTACTACTAAGATAAATTTGAATGTCGGGCTATACAGCTAAACAGTAAAGCTCTTAGGACTGGAAAGAGTACAACTGGAATTACTCTAGCAAAGAAGGCAAACCTGCCAGTATTCCTGCCTTTGTACTAAAGATTTCCTGTGGATACAGTTCACAGAACCTTGACTTCTCAATGGAAAATAATCTGGCTTTGCAAGACTTCTACAAGACACAGATGTCAGTAAAGAAAACTTCTTTACAGGGGAGAGAAGTTTCCCCTCTAGCACCTGTAAGGAAGAGGTAATAAAACCTCTTCAAACATATACTTTTATATGATGTCAACATAGTATTAGGAAATAAAATATTTAGCCCTGAAACTGAGATTTCCCAAATTCTCCATATTTATTCAACCATAAAAATCTGACAGTGCAGATGTTCCAATGACTGTTACATACTTATACTGTTTTTCTTTGGTGTGCTGTTGTCTTCACTGAGGGCACTGTGTATGCAAAATTTAATTACTTTGAATTCAAAGGACTACAGTGGTTCTTTGGAGAAAATTCTTACTTATCTTATTCCAACCATTTTTGAGATGGCTCTGTGCTGACTACACACCTCACATACCAAACTAGATTCTTTAGCAGCTAGTTTCTGTGAGTGCTACACTTTGATGCTGTAGCTCTTTATATTCCTGTACAAGGGCATTGAAGAAATTTTATCAGTGTCTAAATGAGGGTTTTTCCAGGTCTGTGCCTTTGGAAGGCACATTTTGAAAGGAATGTGCCATATCAATCGCATCTTGAAGGCTATTGCAAGACTGATCAAGCTGTAAATAGCTGGATTAAATTATCTTCAAATGTTGAGTCAAAGCTGAAAAATCTGCAATAATGTTTTGGTAAAGGGGTAAGGGGAAGGAGGGCAGAAAGGGGGCTGCTACAGGGGTGGCTTCAGTGAGAAGCTGCTAGAAGCTTTCCCTGTGTCTGATAGGGCCAATGCTAGCCAGGTCCAAGACAGACCCACCACAGGCCAAGGCCAAGTCCATCAGACAGTGGTAGCACTTGTGCTAAGATATTCAAGAAGGGAAAAAAACTTGCAGTGCAACATCAGCCAGAGAAGAGAGGAGTGAGAACACGTGACAGAAACACCCATGCAGACACCAAGCTTAGCAAAGGAGGGGGAGGAGGTCCTCCAGGAGCTAGAGCAGAGATTCCCCTAAAGCCCATGGTGAAGACCCTGGTGAGGCAGGCTGTTCCACTGCAGCCCATGGAGATTAATGGTGGAGCAGATACCCACCAGTAGCCCTAGGACCAATGCAACTGGAGCAGGTGGATGCCCAAAAGAGGCTGTGACCCTATGGTAAGCTCACACTGGAACAGGCCCTGGTAGGACCTGTGGAAAGAGAAGCTAATGCTGAGGCAGGTTTGTTAGCAGGACTTATGACTGCATGGGGGACCTACGCTGGAGCAGTCTGTTCCTGAAGGACTACACCCCATGGAAGGGGCCCATGTTGGAGCATGGGCTCTATGGATTCATGAAGAACTGCAGACCATGGGAAGGACTCCTGTTGAAGAAGTTTGTGAGGGACTGTCTCCCATGGGAAGGACCCCATACTAGAGCAGAGGAAGAGTGCAAGGAGTCCTCCCCTTGAGGATGAAAGAGCAGCAGAAACAACATGCTATGAACTGACGGCACCCCTATTCCCTGGCCCCCTGTGCTGTTTAGGGCAGAAGAGGTAGACAAAAATCAGGCGTAAAACTCAGGAAGAAGGGAGGGTTGTGCAGAAGGTGTTTCAAGATTTGGTTTTATTTCTCGTTACTCTGATTTGACTGGTAATAAATTAATTTTCCCCAAGTCCACTCTGTTTTGCCCATGATGGTAATTGTTCTTTCTGAATGATCTCTTCCTGTCCTTAGAAGCTTTTTGTTATATTTTGTCCACAAGCTTTTTGTTATATTTTCTCTCCCCTGTCCTGTTGAGGAGGAGAGGAATAGAGTGACTTTGGTGGGCACCTGGCACGTAGCCAGGGTCAACCGACAATAATTGCTTTTAGAGGCATTTGGCAAGCAGCAACATCTAGTCTAATTCCATCTTTTCTCTGTCTTATCTTTGATATGAATAATCCTGACCTCACTTCATACTATTTACCAAAATTTCAAGTTTTTAAAAGCAATGATAAAAAGCATATCTTCTATTCATGTTTAAGATAGTAGACTTTCAGGATTTCAGTCACAGTTTGGGATGAACAGTCTCAATGCCCATTTTTACAATAACACATTTTAGAACGCTAGAGGTAGATATGCACATACTCATTTTTCCACACATCTTTAAATGTTATGATGAAGCAAGTACCCATTTCTTCACATATAATCTCTGTTGTGTCTTTTCAACCTAGAAACCATGTTTACGACCATATTTGACTTGGCTTGCAAATGCTAGTCCTGCACATGAGATTAAAGCAACGTTTTCTGATTATAGATCTATTTCATTGCCTCTGGTCTACAGTGAGTTTAATTTGACACACATACCAGGAAAATGGACATTTTTCTCTCCTGTGAGGTATGTTTTAGTTTGGTGAAGGCTTCTCTCCCAAGTCCTCTATCAGGAACATTTAGAATATGAGCCAATGCCAGATCATCCTTAGAATTCACCAACAGGCTTAAATATGAACAAACACATTTCTTTGCCAGGATTGTCACCTGTATAAGAAAGCATCACACAAATTGGTCATCCTGCTGCTAAATTATGTTCCTTTCTATAAAAAAATATTGATAAGATTTTTGGAAGAGTAAGAATTTCAACTTGCATAATTTCAAAACGCTACTTAATGTATGGGAATTCCAGAAATATTGACAAAAGCAAGAACGATTAATTTGTTAAAATTACATACGCTGTACTTGAATATTCACAAAATATTTGAGGGTCAGACCTCTAGCTATTCAAACTGGCTATCAATTTCTACTTAGAAATCTCTTCAAGGATAGTCCTTCTCTATCCTAAGACAAAATACTAGCACTATTAAACCACATAAGGATTTGTCATTAACTTCAAATAGGCTAAGATTTTAAAAAAACTTGCCAGCTCTGCGCCAGATTCAGAAAGTATTCCCTTGGCTCCCGGGGCTTTAAATTACAGAAACTCCACTGATTGAGTTTGGACACGAACTGTGTATATGTGGTGCTGAGGGACATGGTTTAGGGACCCTGTCAGTGCAGGGTGTATGGCTGGACTTGATGATCTTAAAGATCTCTTCCATCCAAATGATACTGTGATTGTGTGACCCAGCTCCACTCATATAATGAAAACATAACATTATAATTGCTTATATTGCAGCACTGTTCTAGACTCTGTAAGAATAAGATTTACAGAATTTAAGAATTTATTTACAGTTTTATTGCAAGCAAAGAGAAAACCAAAAAAAGGCTATTAAGAAAAGATAATGAGACAACTATACATGCTATAGAATTTCTTCTTATTCAAAGGGATGTATACAGCAAAAATATAGGCAGTAAAAAACCCCCAACGTGTATGTATGACAGTCTGAAAAGACAGAATTAACAGAAGAAAAAAGAGCAAGGAGTATTTTTAACTACACAAGTCAGAGCAGCAAGAAAGCCTTAATGTTAATGGTAGGGAAGAACCTTAGTTCAGAAAATATTTTCTTGTTCAGAAATATTTCAAGTTGTACCCAAAGAGCAAATTAAAATCACCACTTACCATGAGAAAAGAAAGCACTGTTAGAGTATTGGGAGATTCTTGTTTCGAGGATTGAAAGTGTAAAAGGAAAGACCCCAGTATTTCCAGAAAGTACTCAAGTTCTCTACTGGGACAGTTAAACTTTGTTTGCTTTGCTACAGCCACCACTATAGTGGCTATTTAGATTTCTTCTGTATGTAAGGGAGTACAAGCTAATCAAATGAAATTGAAGAAGTTTAATTTACCTACCAATTCACTTTGCAGCATCAGGCAAATCATTTAACTCTTAGTCAAGACAATGTTTGAGTGATGGTGTTCTTGTAGAAAAATCTATTGCCTGGTATTTCAAGGCAGGTTAAGTCTACACCAAGTGCCTGCCATAAAAGGACTGTCTTTCAGATCATAAATTTCTGCACTTAGCCTCATATACACATCTACAACATACTCAAGTGATACTCATTGACTACATGTAAGCTTTTTTAAGCCAGCAATATTTTAATTCCAATTACTGGAAAAGACAACTGTGTTATATTTCATCTTTTCAAGATTTACAGAAAATTACAAAAGAGACAGAAATAATTTCTACCTTCATATTCTCCTGGCCCTGTCTGTTGACTGGTGTAGAAGGAATAGAAAGAATAGAACCATTATTTTCTTGGGCATTCACTATGCCAGAAATAAATTCCAACAGTTGAACCTTTAATAAAAAGATCAGAATAAATCTAAGTATAAAGGTTATTAGAAAGCAAAAGTAGTATTAAAAGCTAGTGAAACTATGTCTCCACTAGTCTGCTAGTGTTTTGAGGTTAACGCACTTCGGTTTTAGTCTTTAAAAGTACAGCTCTTCTAGTAGAGAAATTAGGTGTAAGATTCAAATTAACTTCAAAAAGATATCCCAAACAGTTACGTAATATAATTGAACTAAAAACAGCTACTCATGTTTTGGAGAACATTTAATATGTTATAACATGTTTAGGAAGAGCTCATTAACTCACCCAAGTTCTTTATCTTCCAAAATTTAAAATTGACATTTCCATGCCCTTCCTGAACTTCAGTTCTCCTATGATCTCTGTTATGCCTAATAATCACCTAAGTGAGCATAGGTTCTTCGAACCTTTAAGGAAGCAGGCAAACTGCTTACAAACATACCTATCATAGAATCACACAATAATTTAAAAGGGGCCTACAGAGATCACCTAGTACAAACCCATGCTTGAACCAGGACCACTTTGACCAGATTGCTCAGTGACATGCTGAGCCAAGTTTTTAATATCTGCAAAGATAGAACTCCAATATTTGACCACCTTCTCACGGGCAAAGCTTTTTTTTCTTACTAGCGTTGGAAGGTTAGAAGTTTTAATCATGCTGTAACTAGTTATTCATGGTATGTTCATAATATACCTCAGTTCAGTTAACATTCAGTAACTGATATAGCTTCTCTCATCTTAAAATTACCATATAATTAAATATACATCAAATTCAGAAGCTTAAATAAACAGAGCAATTTTTTTAAGTCTGCGATACAGAAAAGTGGGCAGTAAAAGTAGACAATTAAATCATCTCTGATTTTCATTACAAGCTGTAAGTATAAGCATCTAAATCCAACATTCATTAATTTTTCCAGTGTCAATTTTCTTTGTCTTTTGTCCTTTTCATGCTCTAGAGAGCACAGACTCAAAGTCACACAGAATGCCTACGTTTCAAAGTTTGTCTTGATTCCTACTTACATATATTCTTATCCCATAACAGAGATTAATCAAAATAATTTTTCATAGCCTTTCATAGTCTAAGAGTGGAATACACACTAGAACTTCTTTAGCCTGCAGCACGGCCTCACATCCAGTGTTGTAAGAACATCTGAGCTGCAATAAACTGCAACAGAGCTGCTGACTGAGTGGCTGAAGTGGAACCTCTTTTAGTTTCTGGAAAAATCCAATGTGGAACTACATGTAGTACCAGAAAGTTTTTCCATTAAGAGTGTGGTATTTTTAAAATGATAACCATTAAAAACATTTCAACTGCATATCAACGTATAACCAAGACTCCATAACATATGTTAACCACTAAGCTTTGTTCCAGTCTCATAAAATCTCAACAGTTCGTTTTTCAGTTACATTTCTGGCAAAGAGTGGTATACTCAGAGAAGAACTTGGGACACACTCATTCAGCAGG
>NW_010429573.1:63092-71566 GCF_000710305.1 Buceros rhinoceros silvestris
CAGCAGGACAACAGAAAGAAATAATTTTGAGTGAAAAATAATATGAGTGAATTTAAGACATCTTCAAAATACTTAGTAATTTAAATTCAGCCGCTTCCCCAAGAGAAAATCAAAGGACCTCGTGAATAATTCAGAGCTGCTCTGTATATTTAAAAGTGTCAGAAATCTATAACAGATATTGAGAATATGTCAAAACAATATCAGAGATCAAACAAACAAAATACTTACAGGGGCTATGCTTTCATCTTCAGATACAAGTCTAAGACTATAGCACTTCTGACATACATCTATTAGATCTAGCATATTGCTTCTTGCTAAGAAGGCATGATAGGCTTTTTTTAGGTCAGCATAATTTTCAGGTTCTTTCATGTTTTCATATGATAATCCCAGCTTGTCATGTAACAAATATTTCCAAGTTTCCAGTACATCACTAAGCGATACTGTGAAATCTCCATGGTGCTAATAGAAAAGAAAAAAGCAAAAATTTTATGTTTTGTATTCAGCTGAGCCTTAAAAATAACTTTAAAACAAGCTGCATATACATATTAAGAAAAAATTATAATCTAAATATTTAAGTTTATAATAAGTGAAGACTTACTCAAAGTTCTTCCAGTGCTTTGCCTTTACAGTTGAGTTTTGTTATATGCAATATTTGTTCCTGATCTTTAAATTCCAGGTATGTATACCGAACTTTACTCATAAGAAAAGACATTCCAACTTTCACAGGACTACTACTTACATGAAGTTATTTATCTGCAGAAATAGTTTTCAGCATGGCAGGCATTTACATCCCAAGAGTAAGTACATGCAGCTCTATTACCTTGTTTCAAGCACTATAGGCTTATATCCAGCTTCTGGCCCATTAGCCCCGATAAAATTATTACATTCCATGTGACCCTATGCCTTCTCCCCAACCCCCAAAAAGCAAAAAATAATTACAGTTTATCAGAAAATTAGCAGAACTAACAGATATTAACAGAGAGTTAATTTAAAAGAACAGATAAAGTGGCGAAATGACAACAAACACATTGGTAAGCAAAATAATTAACAGCATTTTATTAGCAACCAAAGAATCTTTTCCTATTCTAGGCAAAAAAGAAAATTCAAATTAATCACAAAGTAATTTAAGAGGCTTGCATCACAGTTAGAAGTCTATTTCTTCTTCCCAGCTCGAGAGGAGTGCTCTGTTGACCTTTGGTGGACAGAAGCAGAAAATGTATCCATAGGAATGACAAAGATAATGTTAATTTATGTATTAGTTTATAATATTTTTTCAAAGGATTTGCATCAAAGTGGGGACATCTGCTATTACTACATTTATATGTAGAGATGTATTAAGTAATCATGCCTAAGCACTACCTAGAAGAGCGAACAATTGTAAAGTAATAAGCTTGCAGTTTTGATGTGCAGTTCTAAACTAAAAGGAAAAAAAGAGGAATAAATTTTTCCTGAAAAGTTATCTCTGCATGGGAGAACAGAAAACACTACAAATGAGACACACTGTATATAGTCCATAATGGTACATGTAATCTCATTTATGAAGCAGAAATTCATGGTAACAGTTTCAATTCCTGTAAGCCAAGCTATGCAGGTCAAGAAAGAATTGCATTAAAATGCTACTTCTTATATAAGTGAAAAAACATAGTATTAGAGAATTCTGCTGCTAATTAGATTGAGCTAAAGGTAACAGAGACAAAACACAGGGTTTGGGATGCAGAATTACATACATATTTCTGGTCTCTAATTCAGAATTCGGCCTTTTATTCACTAATTACATATTATCTGTTTGTCATCTCTATCACTGAGCCTGGAATTGCATTCCTGTACCTTTCCAAAATTCCAGGTAAGAATCACTTATCTCCCTACACACCCATACCTCATTATATTCAGATCCTGGTTTCACCTTGCTCCCAAATCTTATTTAACATCTGTCACAATCTGTTTTCTTATAGCCATGTTTATTGCAGACCTTTCCATCCTCCCAATTCCAACTTCTCCACCACCAGTTCCCGTTTCCACTGAAATTTGTGACTCTTACTACTCACTCTTATCCCCTCCTCTTTCACAACTACTCATTTTCATTCCCATCCTGATCTCTGATCTATGTACCAGTCCCACTTCATGCTGTTAAACCTCTTCAGCAGATGTCCTTCTATTCCAGTGAGACCTCAGAATACATGCAGTAATTTTCCAACAGTAGCAAATTTTCCAGTTTTAACCAAAGAAACAGAGTTCATAATACTGGTATCTAAAGCACTCCCCTGTATACAGCAGGAAAACCCCCCCAATATTACATGGTCATGTAATTCAGTATGTAGCACTATATAAGCATTCTGTGACCAAGTGACAACTCTTGCTTTGCTATAACAGAAGATAACTCCTATCTAGCACAAAGGTCTTATTTTATTTCACGACATTTTCACATTAAGCAACTTTAATTTGGATAAAATAATTACCTACAAACACCACTAGCATCTGAATACAAAACTAAAGACAAAAACAGATCAGAGCAATTCTAACGATTTAAGTTGTTCCAGCCCAACAGATCCCTCCTCACAGTTCTAGCACAACATCTGGTTAAATACACAATGCTAAAGTCTTAAAGTCAACTATTTTGATACTACCTAGACAAAGAACTAAGAGTGAAAATGAAAGAGCACTTTTGCCTTCTAATTTGTGCATTGGTTATGGCAATTCAGCACTATGAACTTGTATGTTATTCCACAGATTACCAGAATATTAAAATGGCATATACATTTCCCAAAAAGCGCTTGTTTTCCGCTTCAGCCCCTCGAAAAATTAAACATGTAATCACATTAAAACCCAATTTAAACAAATGAAAACAGCAGTTGGTAGGAGAGTTGTTTTCTCACTTCATTTTGAAACAAAATCCTCCAGGAGTACCAAGTTAAAGTGCTACTTCAATACAGTATCTAATAAATCAAAACCTTTCCTCACCAGACCAAGGACCTGGAGAGATTAGCAAAGTTTATATTAGTGCTGCAAAGATATTTCGAATACTAATAAAATCATACTCCAGATATTAACCTTCATGACCAGGTGCTCACTGTGACAGTGTATGCTATTACTTAGAGCCAATTTGTCAAGAGTCTCTGGTTTTGAACTTAATGAAAAAAATAATGTGGTGTTTTGCAGAAGGCATATGCCAACTGGCTAATAGCTTAAGGAAGTTCAGAAAGTTCCATACTGTCATTCCATGACAGACATGGCAAGACTGTGTTTCGTAGGCACAGAAACAATAAAGTAACATAAAGCATCTTCACTTCTGGGTAGCGCAGTATGTTAAGTTTCCTTAGATCCTTATTTTAGAATGTCTGAAATCCAGTAATAGCATTTCGTAGCTTAAAGACACCATTTTTTAGTATTTTGTAGGTATAGTGAGCTTTCTAGGGCTAACTACATAGCTAAGCAGCTTCTATTTTGACAGAAAATTGTTTTAAAAAACAGAAATGAGTTTTTCAGCAATACCAGCTTCCTTTCTGTCTCCCCCAAACCAATGGTCACAAGCCATTTTTGGAAAACATGTTGAAGACTGCTGTGCCTAACCACCCCCCTGGTGTTGTGTCTAGTTCTGTTATTTTCAGGCATACTCCTAGACTGCAGTATTGTTGTACGGCATTGGCCTTGAGTTCTGAGATGCTGCTGTCTTGTCACCTCTACTCCTACTACGCCTTGGTTGCTTGTGTATGTTCTCATACAAAAGAGAATTTCCCTAACTGTGATACATAAAGCACATTAATGTAGCATAAAGCAGCATTCAGACTAAATTTCCTATTCCAGTGAACGTTGGTAGTGCCATGCACAGAAACTGGTTCATATAAGTAGAAGTGTATAAACAAACATCTGATAGTTGGTATATTGGAAAAAGCAATTGTTATTGTTATAAAAGGTGTTACATTTGCCAAAAGCAAAGCCAGTGAAGTTACAGGCCAGTATCTCAACCTTAGAGACAAGCCCATTATACCTTGCATGGGTAATTGTTTAGGACTAAACACCCCTTTTTTTTATTTGGTGGGGGAGGGTGTCCATGTGTGTTTGAAGTGTCAAGGGCAAAGGTACCAGGGCCAAAGAAAGTAGGGGTGTGCTCTGTTTAAAGAAGACTAGAGAGTTTGCGTGGGTCAGTAAGTAGAACAGTTAGCACTTGCAACAATCGGATCCTGAAACAGAGTAAAAATTGTATTCATCCAAGCAACAAACTGTTACCTTCTAAAGTACACTATCAACTATGGTGGTAGTAAAAACAAGTTAGAAAACAGCACAATCTTAGTCAAAAAAAACAAACACACCTCCCCCCGCCCCCAAACAAACAAATCACATATAATAGTCTTGCTTTCCCTTCTACCCTTCAAAAGAGAAGCCTATAGTACTATAGAGAAGGGCAGTGGGAGGGAGAAGAGAAAGTCCTATTGATAAGCTAGGGAGGATACCTCAAGATTTAAGTAGCAAGAATTTTAACACAATTAAAACTCCTCCAGCTGTTAAGCAATACAAAAATACAAGAAACAGTAACTTAACTACTTTTTGGTTTGGTTACTTTTTTGATTTGGTTACACAGTGTATGGGAAACACAGTAGAAGGGTGTCAGTATATCATTTCCTTTGAATAAAAATCCAATGAAATATTCATTACTACAACTTTTTCTCTAAAAAGAGCTTGTCCCTTGAGGAGAAGATTACTCAGCACTAGTGGGACCATATCTGAGAACTGCGTCCAGTTCTGAGCTCCTCAGTATGAGGGAGACACTGACATACTGAAGAGAGTGAACAAAATCCAGTCAATCAGCCACATGATGATTCATGATTAAGGGACAAGAGCATCTCACATATGAGGAAAGGCTGAGAAAGCTGGGTCTGTTTAGGCTCGAGATGAGAAGGCTCAGAGGATCTCATCCACATATATAAATATTCAAAGAGGGTGCAAAGAGGATGGAGCCAGACTCTTTAAGGTGCCCAGTGACAAGACCAGAGGCAACAGGCACAAACTGAATGTAACACAGGAGGTTCCCCCTGAACATCAGAAAACACTTATTTTACTGTGAGGTTGACCGAGCACTGGCACAGGTTGCCAATGGAGGTTATGGAGTCTCTGTTCTTGGAGACATCTGAAAGCCATCTAGACTGTTTTTACTTACAGTAGTTTTGGGTTTTTTGTTTTTAATCTAGCCAATAGTAGTCAAATAGTCTGTTAGTGCGGTTATTTTTTCTTGCAGCAATTGGCTTTATTATAACAGACTTCTATTCTACAGGTGTTAACAATATGAAATATCATATTTAAATTGGAGACCTAACAAGGGACATGCCTACAAATGTAATACTCTGCATCTTAGTTTGAAGAGTCAGTGCTGAGCAAAATAAAACAGCCATATTTTACACTACCACTATAAACATCAAAATGGATATCCAGCTGAAGAAACGGAACTTTAAGAGGCAGCACATGCAAATGCTAAAACAATTTTAATTCGCATGTGCAAGACAAGGTTTATACATACTGCTAATTTGTCTTATTAGACCAACTAGTATAATCAGAAAAAACAGATTAGGTTTTGAGCACTTGGTCTTCCTTTCGATTTGAAGTAAAAGCAGTATATTTCAAAATTAAATGAGTTTCAAATAATTGCTTTAATTTTTGTTAGATCATCTCTGAAAGATACTTCTGCAGGAGAGAAATCTTTGCTGCAGGAAAAAGAAAAGAAGAAAGTGAAATAAAATAGTTACCTCTAGGGGAAGGAAAGAGCTTATTGTAAGCTGTTAGGAAAGTAGCAATGAACCATAAAGATACATCTTTATCATATCTGTAATTATTGGCAACAACATATTTTAGTTTCCAGAGTTGGCTTTGGAAAAATGTTATGGTGCTCCCTTAAGAATCATTAAAAAATATAATGAACTGTGATTATCTCCACAGGTAGTTTTGCATTATTGTCATTTATCAGCTCTCCAAAAACTCACTTTGATGCACAATAATTTTCTAGTTTTTACCTACACAGGTATTGTGAGGACACTGGGATATATTACGTTTCATGAAGTACAAATGTAGATTCTTGGGATTCTAATATTTCTGCTGTAATGCTTATTACAGAGGGGATGAATATAAAGTTTTATATTTAATGTTTGAACAAGCAGTACCCTCATTCTGCACATTTAAGGCTACAAAACTTTTTCTGGTGTTGAATTCAGTTAGGTTAAAGAGTGGTTCTGGAAATATTTCTTCCAAGATATAAACTTTTACCAGCACAAGAGGTAATTTTTTTTAAATAACATATTGCAACTAGGAGTGCACAAACTGAAGCAGGTTTTTTGTTTGTTTCCAATTTGTTATTGGTTAGGGTTTTGGTGTTGGTGTGGTTTTGTTGTTTGTGGTGTGCTTATTTGATTGTTTGCTTTTTCAACTAAAGATTTGTACTACATTTTAATTTACTAAGCAAGAGTTTTGGTAAGTCTTCCAACAACGGCAATTCATTTTCATCAATAATTAAGCTTAATGACCAAAAAAGATACCCTTAGATTATCAAAGTGACTATCACAACTGCTCTCCTTAGACGAGACGCATGCAAAGGCCTGACTGTATGTTGCACACTTTTTGGTATGTGTCAGCCTTCCAGCTGTGACAAGGCACGTTGCTTTTTAAAGGGGCACTTAAGGGTGCTCCTATTCCTCATTTGACAGACATTTCTTGTACACATGCAAGGAAGGCCACGTATTTCCTACTGGTACTGGGTGCACAATGATAACTTAAATGTATAGGCCTTCATCTATTGAGCCTCAGGAAAAACAGCAGCCAAGAATGGACTGCTGCAGGAACAACTTACGCCTATACCAAATCAGTTTTTCACTTGTATTCTTCTTATGTCATTCCAAAGCATTTTCAGAGCACTCAGAAAAAAGACACATCCTAAATGCCATAGTTCTCCCACCTTGATCACCAGCACAGAAGAAACATTGAATGGAAATAAACAGAAGTTACACGATGAGAAAAAAATACACTAGTATTTAACATTAAAATTTAGAACTCAGATACACACTTAAAACTTTTCCATCCTCCCATCAGTCTTGCAGGTTTTTTCTAAGCCCCAAAAGTGCACTTAATCATACTAATTTCACTCAGTTAATACAGCAATGAAGTAACAAAACCAGCCATTTCAAGTAGGTGCCTAAGCAAAAAGTCCAGTAAGTGAATCAAGTTAGAGACGTACTAAGATATACAAGAACATACTGAAAGAATGCTAACCTGTTTATTGACTTCAGCCATTGACAGTTGTAATGCCATCAGCATGCAGTCTGCTCCACATACAGTAGTCCTTTCAGAGTTTGAAAATAAAGGCCATTGTCTTCTGAAACACTTGATCAAGCTTAAAACTTTTTGCTGGAAAGCAGTCATCATCTAGAGTAGAAGATAAAAATAATTAAGATAAATAAAAATTAATATAACTAGGCAAGAGGCCTTTGCATGTCTTCACCTTTCAACAAACCATGCAAATCCTGCTGTATTGTTGCAGATCAAGTTCCTAGAAAACCTTGCCTCTAAACCAAAAGTCTTGCGAGAATCACCCCACCAACAGAGCAAATTGTTGAGATAAGAGGTTCAAGTGCTTATGTATGACAGGTCTTCATGAAGATGCCTTACTTCACGCGTACATTAGGCCAACAAAAAAAAGACTAGATGTTATCGCAAACATAACTCTTTTGTCTCTGAAAGCAGTCTGAATGCTACAAAGAGCATCTTCTGTACTAGTAGATGCATTCACTATACATTCAGTGTCTTGAAAAACATTTTAAACCTAGAAACAAGAGACTTAATAATTCTAAGAGTTACTGAAGATGTCTCTGAGTGTTTTGTTACTTATATAATTTTTTTCATTATGTAAGTCATTATCTCCCCTATTTCCTTTGACAATGAGTTTCAGTATCAGTTTTGCATTTGACTGTTTCATGCTTTGGTGTTTTCTTGTTTGGTGCATTTATCAAGATACAGGTACATAGGACCCTTAAAAAAAAAAGAAAGAGCCTTTTTAAATTTGCTCTTTTCTGTAACAGAGTTCTCCAACAGTGCAGTGACAGTACAGGAGCAATACACATAGCATTTACTTTCAGAACAGAAACCAACCTTTCCCCTTATCTCACCTAGCTAAGGCACAGTCCACGGTGGGTTATTTTGGTGATTGGTACGACCAGGAAAAACGATGAAGCACGGAAGCAAGGCAGGGAAAACTGGAGACATCAGGTAACAAACAAGACTGCAGGAGCAGTCTCCAAAACGATTTAAGGGGGCAACCTACTTTATTATTTTACGTTGGTACGAAGGAAACATGCGGCTGCAGAGGATAAAACGGGTGGGCAGACACCAGTCCGGGCGAGGCGAGCAGCCAACAATCTCTCCGGAGGAGTGTCTCCCTCCTCCCACCCTGAGAGGCTTCTAAGCGACGGGACCTGTCCCTCGGTGCGAGCGCCCAGCCA